>NW_015387433.1:43990-82733 GCF_001527695.2 Protobothrops mucrosquamatus
AGATAGATAGATAGATAGATAGATAGATAGATAGATAGATAGATAGATAGATAGATAGATAGATAGATAGAGATACATGAGAGAGAGGGACAGACTGACGGACAGACAGAGATGAGAGCTTGTGATGCATCAATAACACAATGTTCAACTGAAAAATATTGTGGATGATCTTAGGCCAGCTTCTCCCTGTCCTATCTTGCAAGGAAAGAGTCACACACACTCACAATATCCCTACCACTTTATGAACTTTTGGGCAATGTGAGTTTCAAAGAAGGGTAGGAACATCCTTAAAAACTCATAATCATCTTATGGGTCAGATTGGTACTCACGTCAGTAGGGATTAAGTAATTCTGAAGGACAATGTCTCAGCCGGGTATCGTGGTTGTGTCGTGATAACGGGGTGCTCTCTGAACTTGGCTGTTTTCTTGCAGACATCTCATGACTCAACTAGGTAACATCATTATGGCTTTCGGGTGAATCAGACCCCAAACCTCATTGGCTCATACAACTTTTGGTCAAAAGCTTCAAACTTTCCCCCAGGTTGGGGGACAACAATTTGGAAAAAGCATTGCTTTTTCTTCTTAAGAAGAACAATATGTTCAATATTTTCCAAACTCATTTGCAGGAAAATATTGGCCCTACGAAGTTGCCAGTCCTTGGGACATCCCTGTTTTGGGTTCATGGAGCTTGGAATATCTAGTTTGTCTCCGTAATGTTCTACTTAAGAAAAACAATGAGAAAACCTCATTTCACTGTGGCATCTCAAAGAAATAAAAATTGGTACCAAAGATCAAGTTTACCAACAGACAAACTTGCTTGAAGAGTTTGCAGTTGGCAGGAGGTGAAGAAAGAACTCAGAGTTCCAAAGGAGTCAGGAGACCATGGTCCTTAAACTTACCAAATATCTGGATAGCGAGCAGAACATTCTGACTTGCAATGACCACATTTGAAGATAATTTGTTCCCTGGTAATCAGCAGTTATCATGTTTTTATGTCATGTAGATATCACAGCTGACTCATACTTACTTTGTCATAAAGTGACCTTTGCTGATTTATTAGAAAAAAAAATAAATTTCACATACTAGTGTCCAATAGCCCAAGCTAATTAAAGTATGTAACTTGACCATCCTCTCTACAAAATCCCCTGTAGTTTTTATATTCTCATTTTATTTCCCCACCCCCACCTAGTTAGCAATAAAGTCACCAGAGAAGTTGCTTGGTTTGAATCCTAGTTAATCATATTCTCCAGCCTTTGGAGAATAGGTGGATCCCCTCTTCTCTGTGGCAGCCTCTCAAATTTTGGAAGAGTGCCGTCATGTGATTACGGATGACATGATAGCAGTGTTCCAGTATTTGAGGGGTTGTCATAGAGAAGAGGGAGTCAAGCTATTCTCCAAAGCCCCCGAAGGCAGGACAAGAAACAATGGATGGAAACTCATCAAGGAGAGAAGCAACCTAGAACTAACGACAAATTTCCTGATACTTGCCTTCATAAGTTGTGGGTGCTCCATCACTGAAGTTTTTTAAGAATATGCTGGACAACCATTTGTCCTTAATATTATAGGGTCTACTGCTTGAGCAAGAGGTTTAACTAGAAGACCTCCAAGGCCCCGTTCAACTCTGTTTTCAATATTAGCAACGTTGACACTGTTATTCTGTATGAGTGATAAGGTACAAGAGCTTGCCAGTTGTGTCTAGACCAGGGGTAGTCAACCTTGGCTCTTTTATGACTCGTGGACTTCAACTCCCAGAATTCCTGAGCCAGCATGGCTCAGCTTGGAAACCTCTCCCTTTCCCCTCAGCATGGCTGGCTCAGGAATTCTGGGAGTTGAAGTCCACGAGTCATAAAAGAGCCAAGGTTGCCTACCCCTGGTCTAGACCATGAAGTTTAGTTGAATTTGGCTTTGTTGATCTTTAGATAGAAATTCACAGAGAAATCCCACAGTAGGATGCTAGGTTGGAAGTTGAAAAAAAATCCCCCCCAAAAGACCACTTCTATCTATAGAGCAACATAAAAGTACCTATAATAAGCAAATTAATTTTGTATTGCCATCAATCAATCATCAATCAATCAAACAAAAATCCTTTCCAACTCTGTTATTCTCTCCTTCTGTAGCTTAGTCTTAGATTGAAGGCAAACGAGGTCCAGGCAGAAGAAGAACATCGTGGCTTCAAAATCTAAGGGACTGGTTTGGACAAAACTCAGCTGCACTTTTTCGTGCGGCTGCTGATAAAAACAGGATCGCCAACATGATCGCCAACGTCCGATAATGGATATGGCACAAGAAGTAGCTTAGTCTGATGCTTTCTTTTTTTACCACAAGATGGCAGTAAACATCTGCAAACATCTGCAAACATCCAGAATCTTTACTTCTATAATATGGTGCATTTGTATCTGTCTGCGATTCAGATAGGCAAGAACAGACGTGACAGGGATTACAATTCCAGCGGTCACCAGGATTTGAAGGCAACAAAAAAGTCACAGTCCTATAAATTGTCACTGCAACAGCAATGGGAGCATTTTCGACAAACTGCAGAGAACATCTTTCAAGTGAAAAGAATCAACAACGGCAGGGAAATCTACAGGATTTGGTGAAAAGAGTCAGGATAGGGCCCGTCATGGCCGTTTTGGTTTATTATGGCAGAAAATGGTTTTAAAAAAACACACCAGTCGGAGCCCAGAGAGGAGAATACAATCCATACAAGCAACCAAAGCATTTGGTGAGAAAGTACAAATGTACAGAAAGGAGATCTAAATAATAAGGAGGAATTTCCTGACAGTTGGAATAGTTAATCAGTGGAACACTTTGCCTCCAGAAGTCATGGGTGCTGCAACATTGGAGGCTTTTAAGAGGAGATTGGATAACTATTTGTCTGGAATGATATAGGGCAGGAATATCTGGCTGGGGAATTCTGGGAGCTGAAGTCCACAAGTCTTAAAGTTTCAAGGTTGGATACCCCTGATATAGGGCCCCCTGCTTGAGTGGGGGATTGGAGTAGAACAGAGGTCCCCAACCTTTTGAGCACCAGGGACCAGTTCCGTGGAGAAAGGTTTTTCCGCAGACCGAAGAGTGCGTGGTTTTGTGTGCTGCCTACATCCAGCGCGGATGGGGCTTTGCTTGTTTGTGTGGAGCGGTTGCTGGCATGCCGTGGCCCGGTACCAGTCCACGGACTGGGGGTCGGGGACCCCTACATTAGAAGATCTCTAAGGTCCCTTCCAACCCCATGATTCTATGTTCTACTTTTCCTGCAGGGCATAAGTACCTCAATTCCCTGGGATACAGAGAGCATCAGATTAGGATCAAAAAGTAAAGATCAGACACGTGCAGCAATCAGCAAATTTTCTAGACTTTATTTCAGTTTCAATGGCAGTCATTACAGAAAGTCACTCACTGGGTTTCACTGGTAATTGAAAGTCAGAAATTTTATTGTGGGGAAATTTTATGGTGGAAGTTCAGCAAGTCATACGCTGAAACATAAAGGTGCCATAAAATATGCACGAAAAATACCGAACAGTTCTGGAGATCCTTAAACAATGACGTTCTTACTTCCATGTCATGTGTTGTGTTCTTTGTATTCCCCCCCCCCTTAATCCCCTATGCATATCCTGATCACCCATTAAGGGTGATTGCCTTTCACCATTGATCGCCCATTAAGGGTGATTGCCCTTCACCATTGATCGCCCATTAAGGGTGATTGCCCTTCTCCATCTGCATACAGTTTCATGCCCAAACGACCAACCGATTGATCGTTGTCCCAGAACGGTCGGTTACCTTATGTGTGATTACAAGCCAGGGGAATCCCATAAAAGAGGGCTCCCCTGGCCCAGAGAGCCAGTCCGGATTTACTTTATGCCTTGCCAATAAACCAAGAGCTGACTGTCACTCGACTCGTGTCTTACTGCCTGCGCGATCTAACATCATGGACTTCAGGAAACTATTTGGGGTGTTTTCCACTTCAAAGGTGTGTTCCTATTTTTAGCCCTCTCCACGTGACTTCCTTAATTATTTGCAGGAGGTCTGTTGTAATTACTGCTCTCCCTTTTGCATAGTTCATTTTGTGCAAAGTTCAACAAAGAGCCACTCCCAAGAAGAAGAAGCATCACAATCAAATCACATAACTGAAACAGCGTAAACTTCCCCTCCTTACCTTTTTCAACAAAGAGGTAAAATTAAATTAAAATGATATAAAAACTCAACTCCTGAGGATTACCTGGGTACAACCACAGAGTTTGATTGATTGATTGAGGACTGAATGTTGGCAATACCAAATGATTTATTTGTTTAATTAACAGGTGTTTTTTTTTCAACTCCCCAGCCTAGCCTTCTCCTTTGGGACTTCTCTGTGAATTCCTGTCTAAGATCAATGAAGCCAAACTCATCTGAGCTTCCTAGCGTAGATACAATTGTCCAGGTCTTGTACATGATCACTTACACAGAATAACAGAGTTGGGAAGGACCTTGGAGGTCTTCTAGTCCAACTGCCTGCCCAAGCAGGAGATCATATACCATTCCAGACAAATGGCTGTTTAATCTCTTCTTTGAAAAACTCCAGTGATGGAGCATCAACAACTTCTGGAGGCAAGCCACTGATTAATTGTTTTCACCATCAAGAAATTTCTCCTTAGTTCTAGGTTGCATCTCTCCTTGATAAGTTTCCATTCATTGCTTCTTCTCCTGTCCTTTGGAGAATAGGTTGACTCTCTCTTCTCTGTGATAACCTCTCAGATATTGGAACACTGCTATCATGTCACCCCTGGTCCTTCTCTTCATTAGACTAGAATACCCAGTTTCAACAACCGTTTTTAAAGGTTAGAACCCATCTATTCCTTTTATCCCGCTACATGGAATTTTAAACAGAGTGAGTCCCAACTTTGTTCTGGGCTAATTAGACCCAAGCAAATTCCAAGAGGTTGAACTTTAAGGATGGAGCGGGGAAAAACTGCCACTATTCTTTGTGGACTTAGTCATGTTGACCAAAGTGTTTTATCACAGGGCAGAGCCTATTTCAAGATTTTTGACATACTTGGAATGATTGACACAGCACTGGGAGAAATATCTCAGTGTGTTTGTGCAAAACACACCCTGGCTGCACCAGGCAATTAACCAGCTTTATGGGGGTTTTGGTGATATTTCTAACCCTCTGGTTCTATCAATCTTTTTGGTCTTACAAATGTTGACTCAGTTTTCCAGCCAAGACACGCATTCATGTCAGCCAGTCCAATCCAAAGTATTGGTAATAATTTATGAGTGTTTTAGTTTACAAAGTTAACCGTTTTCTTGTTATTATTATATGGATACAGTAGATTTACAGTCAAAGACTGGGGGAAACTGAACAATTCAAGTCTTGGCAAGGATCTAAGAATGATTAAGGTATGACTAGGGATATAGGCAGTTCAAACAAGAGAGCGTTTTTTGTAAAATTAGGGTGTCCAAGTGCGATAAATTCCATATTTTCAGATCTCGAGCGAGTTACTAAATACCTCTTAAATACAGGTAGTCCTTGCCAAGTGTCTGAGTTTTGATCATGTGACTACGGGGGGATGCTGCAATGATTGTGTGAAAAACGGCCCTCACACACTTTTTTCAGTGCCGTTGTAACTTCAAATGGTCACTAAGCAAACTGTTGAAAGTTGAGGACTATCTGTATTACAAAGGCGAAACCATCAACTTGATCATTTCTCCATCAGATCCTCAAAGTGATTCAAAGCATGAAGCTTCCCAACAGCTCGGGGGGGAAAATTGACTCCAGTTTGAAAGTTTAAGAAACACTTGTGCCTTTTTTTCCCTTCTGGGTCAAGCCAGAAGTCCATCAGATCATTGATTCAGAAGTACAGGTGGATTCATGTTTTAAAACCGACATTGGGAAATTGAATGGGCCAAAGACGCAACCCACACATGCGTGCACCATCACTGTTGTTGGCTGTGGCCCTGGAGCTGAAGGAGTGCCTAGACACCAATAGGAAATGACATTTTCTTCATGAAGTAGTTTCAGGAAATATCCTTTGGCCAAATAACAGGAAAAGGAACAATAGTCATTCTATAAGATTCCTTCGGAGTCAAATTAACCGTGCAAACCAGCTGTTGGGAGACAGAGGTCACTCAGAAGAGAGACATCGGCACCAGCCAGGAAGAGTACGCAATTCTGAGTTGGCATGATTAAAGATCAACCTCTCCTTTTATTGTCTGGGCTGGTTTCGAAAAAATTCTGTTGAAGTTATGAGATGTTCGTTTGCTTCTTTCTTTTTCACTGAGAGTGGGCTGTTTCTGTGATGCAATCTCATTTTATGCAACCGAAAGAGAAGTCTCATTTTTGTTCCCCTGTGTCCCAGAAAGACATTGAGCATTTTCTGAAAATCTAGGAAGAGGTAGACTAGGAAGAGGTAGACAGGTGGTCTTCCATTCCTTCGGTGACGGTTCAAAATTACAATATCACTGGAAATAAAGTGACTAACAACCGGTTCTTATTCAGATAAATCGCATGTGACGACTGTAATTGAGCCCTAAATTTATGTTGCTAAGTGAAACATTTGTTAAGTGAGTTTTGCCCCATTTTACAATTTTTCTTGGTTACGTGAATTATTGCAGTTGTTAAGTTGGCAACACGGTTGTTAAGTGAATCTGGCTTCCCCATTGACTTGGCTTGTCAGAAGGTCGCAAAAGGGGATCACATGGCCCCAGATCACTGCGACCGTCATAAGTACGAGTCAGTTGCCAAGCTACCAGTTTTAATCACATGATCACATTACCACGGGGATGCTGAGAAAAACGGCCACAAGTTATCTTTTTTCAGTGGTGTTGGAACTTTGAACTTTGAACGTTAGTTGTCACTAAATGAACTAATGCAGGGGTAGGCAACCTCGGCTCTTTTATGACTCATGGACTTCAACTCCCAGAATTCCTGAGTCAACATAGCTGGGAGTTGAAGTCCATGAGTCATAAAAGAGCCGAGGTTGCCTACCCCTGAACTAGTATAAGTTGAGGACTCATGACCACTCTAGCGTTCCTACAATGACCTGACCAAAATTCGGGTGCTTGGCAACTGGCACGTATTTATAATGGTTGCTGTATCCCAGGATCACATGATCCCCGTGTGATCCCCATTCCCAAAAGTCCAGCCGGCTTTTGACAAGCAAAGTCAGTAGTTGGATTTGCTTAATGACTGCTTGATTCACTTAAGATTCATTTAACAACCCTGACAAAAATATTGTAAAATCAGGGATTTTACACTAACAACTGCCTTGCTTAATCATAGAAATTCTGGTCTCTCCATTGTGCTCATTAAGTCAAGGACTACGTCTATTCTTTTTTATTTCTTTTATTCCATTTCATTCTTTGATTACCCAAGGTTAGGCATTCAGGTTGAACTCTACCTGTCTAGCATCTCACCTGGTTTGATGTTCTTACTCTGAGTCAGAGGAAGGATATGATTGTTAAAAGAACAACATATGTGTATATTGGAGAGGCATGCACGCTTATGTAATCTGAGGCTTTGTGTGGATTTCATTAGTAATCTAGAAATAGGGTTAAAAAAAGGAATGGAGGTTTTTTTTGGCATCCCTTTCAAACTTAGAACATGGGAAAAGTAGAGAAAGAGGCTCAGAAGGGTCCTTCCACTCCAAGTTCTCAGACTGTAAAGGAGACAGTGGGAGATTTGTACTTTCAGAGTCACAAGTTTCTGTTAATATCGTCTTACAGTGAAGTAGTAATTACTTCATCGTGTTGACAAAAGACAGACCGGATGGACTCTTCGACTAGAGTGATGTCAGCCTACGGTCGAATAAAGAAATCTTAATCCATGTGGCCTATTTGAACATTCCAGATCTGATCTCAGAGGTAGGAACCGTTGAAATTCTGAAGAGGTAAGGGTCTTAAGGGGTCGGTCGTACCACATCATATACACACACACACACACACACACAGTGTGTGTGTGTCCCTTCTGAGCCTAATGCCCTGCTAGGAACCACATAGAATGGCTGTCTCCTTAGAGTTGAGCCTGCTTCACGACTTCTTCTCTCAAGGTTCTTACCTAGAACCAAGACACCGACCGGGAACACCACCAGGGCCCAGCAGAATATGATTTACCTAGAACCCACTCAACCAAAGAGCCAGTGGACCACAAGGGTTAGATTTATTAATTAACCCAATGTCCCCGCAGAAAAGTTCCCCTTTCTCTAAAATAAGAAAGAAAAAGAGGAAGTTTCGAGACCGCTAAGAAAGAGACGCCTCGGTAGTACTTCTGCATTGCTTCTTATCAAGGAGGTGGCTTGATTTCCCCTGAATTTCGGAACAGGAAGGATTTAGCTTTCCGAAGAACCCAGAACACTTGATAAAGAAGATAAGATTATCCGGCTGATGCTTGGTCCCTGAAGAGGCTGAGTCTGGCTGGCATTACAGTTGGATGTAAATAATAATAATAATAATAATAATAATAATAATAATAATAATAATAATAATAATAATAATAATAATAATAATAATAATAATAATAATAATAATAATAATAATAATGTTGGAAGGGATCTTGGAGGTCATCTAGTCCAACCCCTTGCTCAGGCAGGAAACCCTACACCATTTTGGACAAATGGCTGTCCAGTCTCTTCTTAAAAACTTCCAGTGTTGGAGCATTCACCGCTTCTGGAGGCAGGTTGTTCCACTGGTTAATTGTTCTCACTGTCAGGAAGTTTCTCCTTAGTTCTAGGTTGCTTCTCTCCTTGATGAGTTTCCATCCGTTGCTTCTTGTCCTGCCTTCAGGCGCCTTGGAAAATAGCTTGACTCCCTCTTCTTTGTGGCAGCCCCTGAGATATTGGAACACTGCTATCATGTCCCCCTCGTCCTTCTCTTCATTAAATTAGACATCCCCAATTCCAGCAGCCGTTCCTTATATGTTTTAGCCTCCAGTCCCCTAATCATCTTTGTTGCTCTTCTCTGCACTCTTTCTAGAGTCTCCACATCTTTTTTATATCGTGGTGACCAAAACTGGATGCAGTATTCCAAGTGTGGCCTTACCAAGGCCTTGTAAAGTGATATTAATACTTCACGTGATCTTGATTCTATCCCTCTGTTAATGCAGGCTAGCACTGTGTTGGCTTTTTTGACAGCTGCAGCACATTGCTGGCTCATATTTAGGTGATTGTCCACTAGGACTCTGAGGTCCCTCTCACAGTTACTACTATTGAGCAAGGTACCCCCTATACTATACTTGTGCATTTGGTTTTTCTTGCCTAAATGTAGAACCTTACTTTTTTCACCACTGAATTTCATTTTGTTGGATAGTGCCCAGTGTTCAAGTCTGTCCAGATCCCTCTGTATCCTAAGCCTGCCTTCTGGAGTGTTGGCTATTCCTGATATCTTTGAGTAAATCCCTTTTCCATAGAAGTTATCCAATGATGTGATCAGTTCCTGAATGATGGTAAATTTGTAATCAAGGCAAAGTTTTCTGATAAAAGTTTCAATCATGTATGTGGGCCTGCAGAAGGAAGAATGACTGGACGGGGCTTTTCGTAATGTTAATACTTAAGAGTCATTCAATGAAACTGTTTGGCAAGAATACACAAAGAACCAAAGAAAATTGAATTGTTCACAAGACTGAATGGAACTTCCTGTCTCAAGACACACTGAAGGGTGGGTGGCAGAATTTCAAAAGAAAATCAGGAGATATTTGGAAGACTAGCCAATTTGATTAAATGGCATCAACTTTACTGATGATGAATGTTATTAAAAAACTTAAAACTATTGATGTAACCTTAGACAGAGAAAATGAAAATCGAATGCATTTATAACTGCTGTAAAGATTAGATGCCATTTCTTTGCTTTTGCTTTTTCTTCTCTTTTTCTCCTTTCTTTTTCATTTTTCCCATTTTTTCCCCTCACCCCTTTTTTCCCTTTCCTTTATTTTTCTCCTTCTTTTAAACGTTTTTATTCTGTAAAAATTTCTTCAAGAAAAAAATCATTTGAAAAAAATAAGATCCCTGGGAATGGAGTATGATTTCATATCCAGGAGAGAGAGAAAAATCCTATCCAGGTGAAAGGTAAAATTTACAGATCATGAACTGTAAACTTTGAGCAGGGTGTTAATTATACTAAGATAGGGAAAAACACCTGGCTGGCCTTATCAGAGTTTGTTTAAATGGGAGACTGAGCCAAGACTGAGAAATTGAAAACATATTTCAGAACAAGGGAGAGATAAATCATGTCTATGGTGTAAAAACAACAACAACACCTCTATTTCAGGATTTGTGTGTTTTCTAGGAACTGAGCTGCAAAAAAGGGCATTTTTACTGTTTTAATGGAAGTTATTATTAAAAATCTTTTACCAAACTTACAGTACATTCAAAAGAGATTGTAGATGCCTTTTGAAGTCATCTTATTAATACACACCAGAAATGCAAACTCTCTCTTTCTATCTGAATAGTCATCCCAAATATGTTTTTTTTTTCACGAGGCAACTATGACTTGGATGACTGAGAATCTCTGTAGACATTTACCTGAATATTCATTTGCAGAGTGTTAAAAGTTGGGGGAGGGGAAATCCCTGCGATATTCAAGGGTTTACAAATGGGAAGAAAATAATTTAGGCGGACAAGATTTGACTAAAAAGAAGAACTGAAATTTGGGGCCTAGCTCTGAAAATTACCACTGAGAATGTTTAGCAACACCTGGTAGGTTTGACTGCTTTTTTTTTTTTAAAGTGAGCATCAGTACTGTTATTTATTAGAAGTATGTTAGGATGACTACTCCGTGAAAAAAAAAGAAGTCAAAATTGGTTTTCCAATCAAATTAAACCAGAATAACAATAGCCGAGAGTTTCATTGGCTGGATAGATAATAGATTAGGAGAGAGAGAGAGAGAGAGAGAGAGAGAGAGAGAGAGAGAGAGAGAGAGAGAATAAAAATGAAGAGGAGGAGGAGGAGGAAGAGGGGGATGCAGAGAAAGAGGAAGAGGAGGGAGATATATGATGGAGAGAGGGAGACAGACAACAAAGATTAAAAGATAGCTGTAGATGATGAAGATGATAGATAGGTAGGTAGGTAGGTAGGTAGATAGATAGATAGATAGATAGATAGATAGATAGATAGATAGATAGATAGATAGATAGATAGATAGATAGATGATGAGAGGATAGATAGATAGATAGATAGATAGAGAGAGAGAGAGAGAGAGAGAGAGAGAGAGAGAGAGAGAGAGAGAGAGAGAGATAATAGTGATAGATGATAGATAGGCAGATAGACAGACAGACAGACGATAGATTAGAGGGAGAAAGAGAGAGATGATCAGAGGGACAGAGAGCAATAAGAGAGAAAAACAGAACAATCCTTGGCAATTAGACTGGAGTATGAGCTGGATACGAAGTCACCCACTACAGAGAAACGTTCACACGACGGTGGGTGACACGTACACAAGTCGCTCTCAATCTGCGGAAACCGTTTCGTGGAGACTACTGAGGACGACTCCAGTCCCCGAAGACAGTTGTCGAGACGGGTCTACCCGTCGGGAAGGAAAAGGAGAAGGACGAGACGGGGTCGACGACGGTCTGAAAACGGGTAGACGAGAGGTCCTAGAGATGAGTCTCTTTGCTCCCTGGGCAATTTGAACTTGGTGAAAGGCCCTCCTTTTACAGAAAACCATCCAATTTTGCAAGAACTAGCTCAGTAATCTTTTTTTTTTTTCAGGCTAAGGGATGCCTCAATTTCCCTTTTTCTAATGCCTTCTTTAAATAAAAAATATTCAAATCAGTGTTCTATCTTACGGTGCTAGGGAATATGTAAACAGCTAGCCTAGATGGGAAATCCCGTTTCAAAAATTGGAGGCTTAGCATCTTCAATCCAGGAAGAGCTGATGGAGTAGAAACACCCATGTAGTTAGAGTAAATGCATTTTACAGTCTTCCTTATGACCACAACTGTTGTTGTTGTTAGTTGCGAAGTCATGTCCGACCCATCGCGACCCCATGGACGTTCCTCCAGGCCTTCCTGTCCTCTACCATCTTCTGGAGTCCACTGAAGCTCACGCCTCCTGCTTCAGTGACTCCACCCAGCCACCTCATTCTCTGTGGTCCCCTTCTTCTCTTGCCCTCCATCTTTCCCAGCATTAGGCCCTTCTCCAGGGAGTCCTTCCTTCTCATTAGGTGGCCAAAGTACTTGAGTTTCAACTTCAGGATCTGGCCTTCTAAAGAGCAGTCGGGGTTGATCTCTAGGACTGACCGGTTGGGTCGCCTTGCAGTCCAGGGGACTCGCAGGAGTCTTCTCCAGCATCATAGTTCAAAAACCTCAATTCTTTGGCGTCCAGCCTTTCTTATGGTCCAACTTTCACAGCTATGCATTGCAACTGGGAAAACCATGGCCTTGACTATACGTACGTGCCAACGACCACAACTGAGTGGTCACTAAATGAACTGTTGTAAAATGAGGACTACCTATATATCCGAACAGATCCCAAGAAAAATTAAAATAGGAGTTCAACCCACAATCGGTTTCTTTGTATAGGAAGAAGAAGCGGCAGAGCTGGAGGGCGGGATTAAACAGGTCATCAATTTGGAATCTGTGCGTTGCCACAAGAGACCCAAGTCCAGCCCCTCTTGAATTCTGTTGACCCTCATCTAATGCCAATTTAGTGCTGACCGTTGACTTGACTAGATTCTTGTGTATAGGCTGTACAGGCGGTCCTCGGCTTACAATCGTTCATTTAGTGAACGTTCGAAGTTACATCTGAACTTGATGGTCAGGTTGTCCAACACGGACAGGTATAATTGGCGTCCTTCTTTTATCAGTATTCACACCTGCACTGGGCAAGTTGTAAGTTAGCTCAGTGTTTCTTAACCTGGGCAACTTCAAGAGGTGTGGACTTGAACTTCCCATGCTGGCTGGCTGGCTGGCTGGGGAATTCTGGGAATTGAAGTCCACAAGCCTTAAAGTTGCCCAGTTTGAGAAACACTGAGTTAGATGGTTGCTAAGATCTTTCACAACCCTTCCATTCTATAATTCTCCTAGCAGATTCAGCAAGGGAGGTATTTCCATTGAGGACAAGAGGCTAGGGCAGTGATGGCGAACCTTTTAGAGACCGAGTGCCCAAAAACTGGCCCTGGCCCCGCTCCACCCCCTACCCCGCCCCCGCCCCCGCTCCACCCCACCCTGTCCCTCGCCCCACCTGCCCACAAGGCCGCAGATCACCCAGGCAGCCCAGCAGTGCCATGGTGGCCACGCCCTCTGCCCACACGATGTGGCATGAGGGCAGAGTCTTGTCTACGCTGCCTGGCTCCCATGTCCTTGGCTGCACTGCTCCGTGTGGGCCATGCTTGGGGGTGACTCTCCTCCAGGGGGCTGCTGGTGAGGAGGGAGTTGTGGGGGGAGGCAAGGCTGGAGCAACAGCACGTGTGCCCACAGAGAGGGCTCCGAGTGCCGCCTTTGGCACCCGTGCCATAGGCTCGCCACCACTGGGCTAGGGAAAACTCCTCGACGTTCTGACTCATCTCCAGTATTTGCTGTTGATGCTTTTATTTTTAGTTCTTTTTATTTTATTGAGGAACTGAAAAATGGAAGGCTTTTAACAGCCGCTGAAGCCATCAGCATAAATAGAGCTGTGTGTGTGCATTATATTAGGAGCGGAACCAAGAAACAAAAAAAAAGGAGGAAGCGGGATAAAAACAAGACAAATTTGGAGTTCTCTATATAGATCCAAAATACCATCACAATAGAACAGGAAAAGGAGAAGGAACTATTCTAAAGATGTTCTCCCCGGAGAGCCTGTGGGCAGACTTCAAAAGAAATGTGTACAAGGGTGCAACCAAAAATAACTTACAATCTGGGTCCCATCCTAGGCACCCAGTCAGGGTCAAACCTCTATAAGATTTTTGGCTAAGCTCTCGTCTCATTGCCCAATTCTTTTACAAGGAATTTCTAAGATTCAGGAGAAAAAGTGGCTTAGCTAAAAGTTGCAAAGAAAAAGAAAAAAAGAGGAAGCTCTTGGTTCAGGCTAATTGCATCGGTTAACTAAGGCCAGTCGGGTGACAGCAGATGTTTGTTGAGGTAGCCCCGGGGTTACGACCATAGCTGAGCCCAGAATTATGGTCATAAGCCATGGTGGTGCTTAAGCGGGTCACCCTATGACCCTGTGATGACCCAGGGCCCCGAACGGAGGCAAAGCAATTAGCTGGTCAGAACAATTGTCTTTGTAAGCACTGCCAACGTTCACCCAACAGCCCCCACATATGCTGGCACAAGTACAATAAAACAGTCAGGGAAGTTTATACGGTTCTTTAAAGCAGTGGTTCTCAACCTTTTTAATGCTGCGACCCCAACCGGTCGTAAGTCGAGGACTAAACCGGTCGTAAGTCGAGGACTAAACCGGTCATATGTCGAGGACTACCCAACCGGTCGTAAGTCAGGGACTTTCCCTGCCCGGGAGCGCCATGCATGCGTAGTTCTGCCCCATGCGCCGGCCGAGGCGTAGCTGGCAAGCGGCAGAGACAGAGCAGGCCGACCACCAGCTGGCCCAGCCCAAGGGAAGTAAGGCACCCGCCGGAAAAGGGGGAAAAAATGGCGGACAAAAAAAAAAGGCGGACAAAAAAAATGGCGGACAGCCTTGCTTGGCGACCCCCGTGAAATGGTCGATCGACCCCAAATGGGGTCCCGACCCACAGGTTGAGAACCACTGCTTTAAAGTAAAACAGATAACAAGCAAACATATAATCCTTTCAACTCCCAGCTTGCCTGTGAACTGCAAACTGCAAAACCGCAGACAGCAAGGAGAAATCAGCAGGAAGAAAACTTAATAATAATAATAATAATAATAATAATAATAATAATAATAATAATAATAATAATAATAATAATAATAATAATAATAATAATAATAAAGTTGGAAGGGACCTTGAAGGTTATCGAGTCCAACCCCCTGCTCAGGCAGGAACCCTACACCATTTCAGACAAATGGCTGTCCAGTCTCTTCTTAAAAACTTCCAGTGTTGGAGCATTCACCGCTTCTGGAGGCAGGTTGTTCCACTGGTTAATTGTTCTCACTGTCAGGAAGTTTCTCCTTAGTTCTAGGTTGCTTCTCTCCTTGATTCGTTTCCACCCATTGCTTCTTGTCCTGCCTTCAGGCGCCTTGGAGAATAGCTTGACTCCCTCTTCTTTGTGGCAGCCCCTGAGATACTGGAACACTGCTATCATGTCCCCCCTCGTCCTTCTCTTCATTAAACTAGACATACCCAATTCCAGCAACCGTTCCTTATATGTTTTAGCCTCCAGTCCCCTAATCATCTTTGTTGCTCTTCTCTGTACTCTTTCTAGAGTCTCAGCATCTTTTTTACATCAAAGTGTCCAGGTACAAGAGCACACTATCACAAGAGTTCACGTTTGTTCCCGGCAAATGCTCCACCCCACAGCGTCTCCTTAAATCCTACTCCCCAGGTGTGCTTTGTGGAGTGGGGAATGACGCTCTCCTCCCCAGCAAGTGAGCCTGCCTCCGTTGTTCCCTCCTCCTCTCTGCTCTCCTTGCTCTGGGATCTGGTAGGGAGGGGCCTTGCTCCTCGCCTAAGCTCTGCCTTCCCTGTTCCAAACTTGAAGGGCCCTGGCCTGCCTCAGCCTGCTCCTCCCCACAGTCCTCCGAAGCCACAGACACCCCCTCCTGGGCCTCAACAGGGAACTCTATGTCATCCTCAGAGTCAGGCTCAGACGGAGGCATGACAGACCGCATCCGATTTTACAACGTTTGTGTGGTGGTGCTTGTTAACTAACGCTGCAGTTGTTAAGCAAATACGACAGTCGTTAAACAAAGCCATTTCACCCAATGGCTGTTTTTTTTTTGCTGGAAAATGGAAGTAAAAGCCGGTTTCCAGCAAAAAAAAAAAAAAAGCCCAAAATCGCAGTCACGTGACTACAGGTTGTGGAAAACGGCCGTAACTGTGGATTGTTACCAAGTGCTCAAAAAGCGATCACATGATCCGGGGGAAGCAGCAGTCAGAACTTCGAATCCAAGTCATAAATAACCCCTGGGGAGATCTGTCATAACTTTGACTGGTCATTAAGTGCCCAATCCTAAGTCAAGGACTACTTGTATATATTTTTTAATATCGATATTACCCCAGTAAAAAGAGCATGTAAAACATCTGAGGTGTCTACATGCAGTTATGATTTGGATGGATTGAAGCATCCACAATGAGAATTCACAGACTGGTAAGTCCCCAAAGAGTTAAGAAATGTAGACTTTACTCCAGTGGATTCTGAAAACATTTTAATTCATTTATTTTTAAAGCTCTCTATTTAAAAAATACATTCAGGTACAAAGAAATTGGAAGCAAAACTATAAAAAAAGGGAATAAGTCTTTGGTTCAGAGGTATCCATGAGAAATGTGCGTCCCCCCTTCAAAATGGCAGCCACAGCCATGTGATTAAAGCCCCACCCCCTTCCACCACACAGCCGCCATCTTGACTTTTTTGATTGCCCTTCCCCACAAAACACACTTGCTTTGGTCCCGTCTGTTCATAATCAAGGGTTACAGCAGCTCAAAGTGTATTGAAGGACCACAAAATAACAATATATCAACAACAAAGAAATGTACTGAAGCAAAATAAGGAATGGCTCTTTTTAAAAACAAAAAGACAAAATAATGTAGTGTAGCACAGAATTGCCTTTTGGGCTTGAAAGACCAAGAGGTACTCAATGGAAAGAGGACTGATTCATTTCACAATTGATTCTCCAAACAATGGTCCCATAACAATGGTTGGATCACAAGTGAGCCTTGGGAAGTGGCTTAAGTATGAGTCTTGGTCCGCCATGAGGTGAGCAATTGGACAACTTCATTGCAAAGATTTACCCAAAAAAGTCTCTGCTCCTCTTTAAGGTCTGTTCTCCAGAAATCAGAACTTCTCCACCTCAGATGTTCAACCATTGCTTCTTCTTTCACCCACCATCTTGAAATCTGGGCATTTGCAACTAGCTCTCCTAGTCCATCTTTAGATGACTGAAAACCTTCATCGACCAAGGAACATGAAACCACGACTTCCAAAGGAAGCAATTGGGTGGATTATTTTTTTTTTAAACAACAACAACAACAACAACAAACAGACCACAATTGTTTAAAGAAACAGGATGCAACTGAATTGGGAGAAACACACAATATAGGTCAGGGACAAATGTTTACAAAGCAAAGAATTGGAAGCTTTCTCTTCCACAAAGAGAAAATACAATAAATAAATATTCTGCAACAATTCGGAAATACAAAAAGGTATTTTTTCCAAAAGTTTATGGCCTATAGACCTGGGCAGCTTTAGCTGGCACTCGCTATTTTCTTTTAATAAGCAGCAGTAACACCAACGAAGGTGGTGGAGAATTGAAAATGCCATTTTCTCAAAGTGGATCCCTGCACAAACATAGAATCAAGCTTGTTCTACAAATAGACGGATGGGAAGGAGTTGAAAAGCCACCAGCCAGTCTTCTGGCAGAGATCCTGTGCAAATAGACCTTGTAAATCCTAATCTGCTTCTAGGCAACTCATCTTCATTTCTGAGGTTAGATTAATCAAGGCCACCACAGGGTTTCCATGTTCTTCTTGCCTGATACATTTACCTATGATGCTAATTGTCCAATTTACAGAACCACTCATCTCAACAAGTGACTCTGAGGATATCAATCCTTTTCCTTCTCCGGAGTCTCTTCTTCTTCTCCCTTGCCTCCAACCAGATGTCAAGAAGATCAAGGAGATGTTGCTTTGAAGAACATCTGCACTGACCTTTGATCCTCAGCTGAAGACATGGTGAGATGTCTTCAGCAGAAATGCTCCTGAATATCCGGCCAAGTAGGGACAGGGTGTGAAAGTCCACAGAAGATCAGGCTTTATTGGATGATCAAGACTATGCCTATCATGTGCAGTATGCCCAGCCAGAATGATAAAGATGGCGCAGAGGCAAGTCCCACTGATCTTGCAACCTTGTTCTCTGGGTCCTTAGAGGGATTCTCCAGGTATTCAGTTAGGACTGTCTGATAGAACCAGTCTTCTCTAGATACGCAGGAATACTTGCCATAGAGCTGGTCGGTCATATTGTCAATGAAATAAAGGCAGTCTGCCACAGGTCTTGACGTCACACGTTGACCGGCCAGTAATACCTTGGTCCACATTAATCGTATTACTCTAAGAACTCTCGTTCAGTTCTTTATCGCCCTTACATCTCAGTGTAACTGTAAGAAACTCCTACCCGACGACGACAAAGGACCCCTCTTCCTTCCTTTCTCTTTTTTCCTTTCGAGTCACCACCCTGTCTGCGGGCATCTCTGTCTCCTTTTGTGACTATTTCTCATCTCCTTTTAAACAACCAGAAAAACAGAGCTGGAAGGGACCTTGGAGGTCTTCTAGTCCAACCCCGTGCTCAAGCAGGAGACCCTGTACCATTCCAGACAAGTGGCTGTCCAGTCTCTTCTTAAAAAACCTCCAGTGATGGAGCACCCACAACTTCTGGTGGCAAACTGTTCTACTGGTTAATTGTCCTCACTGTTAGGAAGTTTCTCCTTAATTCCAGGTTGCTTCTCTCCTTGATTACTTTGCCATCCATTGTTTCTTGTCCTGCCTTCTGGTGCTTTGGAACATAAGTTGAGCCCCCTCTTCTTTGTGACATCCCCTCAAATACTGGAACACTGCTATCATGTCACCCCTAATCCTTCTTTTCTCTAGACTGGCCATACCCAATTCCTGCAACCGTTCCTCACATGTTTTAGCCTCCAGCCCCCTATTTATCTTTGCTGCTCTTCTCTGCACTCTTTCTAGAGCACGGGTATCAAAATCACGTCACATGAGGTATCGTGAGGTGTCGTGACATTTTTTTGCCTTTGCAAAGCTGGGGTGTTGACCCGGGGTGTTGATCCAGGAGTGGGCATGGCCTGTGCATGACACATCCGGCCCACCGACCACCAGTTTTGACACCCCTATTCTAGAGTCTCAACATCTTTCAAAGCCCTCAGGCTAGAGTCTTGTGGTAGTTCCCATGAAGTCTTTTTTTCAGGTTGCGAAGAGATTTTCTGCTCCACATCTATTGTCAAGCCAGCCTCATTAGAGGGCCTCTTTTCATATTTGTCGCCAAACCCAACAAATTAAAATTGTTTATTGGTCTGGTCTTCTTGGGAAAACTGGCTAAGAATCCCTTCCCTGTCCAAGGTTCATGGCTGGCCTTCTCTGTGGTTTCCTCCATATTATAGAACAGGGGTCCCCAACCCCCCATCCGTGGACCAGTACCGGTCCGTGGCATGCCAACAACCGGTCTGCACAAACAAGCAAAGCCCCATCCATGGGATGCAGGCAGCACACAAAACCACACACCCTCCGGTCTGTGGAAAAACCTCTCTCCATGGAACTGGTCCCTGGTGCCCAAAAGGTTGGGGACCTCTGTTATAGAAGATGCTAATTCTGGACATGTGTACTTTCACATTTCTGTATATTTTTAACTGATTATTTCAGGGTTGTGTGATTCCTAATTTGTTTCACTTCACCAAAGTTTGAGGCAGTTACCAAACTGAACAAACAAATGAAACTGAATGTGGCGATTTTTATAAGCCTCCATCAACTTTCAGAAGAGCAGCTCAGTTAATTATTCTTTCTGTTCATTCTAAAATCACAAACTTTTTTTTTCTTGCAATCCACTGAGACTTCAACACTTTGTGCGGGGGCCATTCTTTCTAACAAAACCTCATTTACCCCCCTCTAACTTCTTCCTTTTCCTAATTTCTTGTGGGCTTTTTAAAATGTATTTTCACAGATTTTGCAGGAAACATCTGCTGCCGCCTTCTTCTTAAGTACACTCAAGTTTTTTTTTGTGAATATTACCTTCGGAGGTCAAGTTGTTTGAAGTAGGACAAATGTTCCGAGGGACATCATGGCTTAGAGACTGCAATAAGGTTCTAAAAAGAAAAAGAAAAATCAAGTTAAACATCATATTCCTTCATAAATTAGGCCAGGGGTAGTCAACCTTGGCTCTTTTATGACTCGTGGACTTCAACTCCCAGAATTCCTGAGCCAGCTAAGCTGGCTCAGGAATTCTGGGAGTTGAAGTCCACGAGTCATAAAAGAGCCAAGGTTGACTATCCCTGAATTAGGCCATCAAAGGGTCAGCCTGTTGCATCTCCATAAAAGATATACAGTAGTTACATGATTGTTTACATTTGTTTAGCTGGTCAAAAAAAAAATAGCTGAAGATTCATAATCAATGAAGAAAATTTCATTGCCTTATTCGGAGGCCCCATTTTTACACATTTTTACTGGGTTGCTAAATTAACCACTTTTCTAGGTTTGTACAATAAACTAGTTCAGTAGCAATCAACTTGGTTGGGTTCATGCAAGAGAGAAGCCATTCAAAAAAGGTCAACACTAACCAAGCTTAGCATGTGGGAATATAGCCCATAAGATCATTACCTGACTTAATGGACCACAGTTGCATGTATACACCCAACTGAGAAAGTGACATTGCACTTATGTTTTAGAAAAGCTTGTCTGGTTTAAGAAGCTCTGGTGATCTCAGACGTGCCATGTCGCCATCAAACCAATTATATAAATTATGTAACCTACCCATTTTCCTGCTCATAAATAGAAGTACATTCCTCGTTGATCCATCCACAGTAGGGGTCTCTGGACAGCACACAGCTCCCACAGTTGTTCTGATATGCCCCACAAGAGGCCATGGGAAGCTGCACCACCTCGTTGGCCGAAGCCACAATTAATTCATTCTGCACAATAAAACAAAGGAGCCATTGAAATGAGCTTTCTTGACCCATCAAGAGATAGTCAACCAGCTGTGGAAAATGGGCAGCCATCCCGAGGTCATGAAACCAAAACTTGACATCCTGGCCAGAAGGACCAATGATAAAGAAGCTGGAAACCAGAGTCCAACAACAGCTGGACACTCATGTGCTGACTACTCATTGTGATTAAGTCTCCATGCTGTGAAGTCTTTCTTACCCTTGAATGGTCTAAAATCATGGCAAGGATGCCCGCCTGGGATTGGAAAGGCTGGATTTCCAGAATATTCATGGGTCCTTTTGGCAAGACGACCACCTTATGGATGCTTCCTTTGTCTGTATGTGGGATGAGGAGAAAGAGGGATTAGCAAGATGAAGACAGGGACATGAATGGTGAGGAAAAACCCCCCACGAAATCATATAAAGGATTCCCTTAATATGAATTAGGATAAAGATTCATGAGACAATAAAGGTATATATTATTCCCCACAGTAAAGAGAAGCAGAGATGGTCAAACTGATTCTTTTGTCCAAAAAAGAGAATACATCTAATCCTGTTTCTGTTTTTGAAACTGCTTCCGGATTTTGTGCTTGCAATGAAAAAGAAAAATGAAATTTTGCTTTTGCTTTTGCTAATTAGACAGGTTTATTGTTGTAGAGAGGGTTTGCACACATTGTTGTGTAAAAGTAAAAAGTTGTGACTGTCATGTGGTAATCTTCTCCTGTGCTAAAGAGAGTTGGAAGTTGGTGCCTTTTTTCTTTTCCCTTTCCTTTCTTCTAGTTTTCTATTACTTGCTAGAATTTTCTCTTTGTATTTTATAGTTTGAGAAAACAACAAAATTAACATTTTGTCAATCCAAAAGAATGGATGACAAGACTCAAGTGGACCAGAGAGGCAAGGGGACGTTCTCCACTTTGATGGATTTGAGTACATTTGACTTTATAACCCAGGCATGTCAAACTCGCGACGTCACGTGATGTCGCGCGACGTATCGGAGCTTTTTCTCCATTGCCGGCAATGGGGTGGGCGCGGTTTTGGGATGAAGTGTCTGGCCCGTGCGCCGGCAGTTTGACACCCCTGATATAACTCTTTAGAAAGGACTTTTTCCTCCTGCTCTTCCATCCTTGACCAATTCCCATATTATGGCCTTATCCCAGCAATCAAACATTTGGGTTCTAAGAATTCTCCATAAGAGTTCTCATTCGAGAAATAGCCAGAAGCTTCCAAGAAAGATGAAAGTGGAGCAGATGGCCACAATTTCTCATTTGATCACACAATTCTTAACCACCACCACCACCCCATAAGCAAGAGAGAGCACCTCATCACGGTGACACAAACCCGATACAGGCAGGCCAGTCACGGTGACACAAACCCGATACAGGCAGGCCAGTCACACAGAAAGCAACAACACTCAACAGTGCCAGGGGTAGGCAACCTTGGTTCTTTTATGACTCGTGGACTTCAACTCCCAGAATTCCTGAGCCAGCATGGCTCAGCTTGGAAACCTCTCCATTTCTCCTCAGCATGGCTGGCTCAGGAATTCTGGGAGTTGAAGTCCACGAGTCATAAAAGAGCCAAGGTTGCCTACTCCTGGTGTAGCCCATCACACCCAAAGCTGGCAGGACAGGTGACTGTTCAATGTGCAACCTGACATCAAATCTCCCTTTTCCAAGATCACAGCACCGAGAAGGCTACTGAAGGGAGAATGCAAATGAAAAGCCAACGTCAGAGAATTCCTACTACCCATTTCTCCAACTCTGATTCATGGCTACATCCTCGGCTGTTGCAATCTAATCTTTATCTGGGTCAAAGCAAGAGAGAGGTATTCCAGAGAGAGCTATAGGGCCCAGCACTTGCTAAGTTCAAGAGGGCAGGTTTCAGGAGTCTGGCTACAAAACAAGGGGGAGAGCAGCTGAGCCAAAGTTTTATACTGTTTGTAGAAGAAGACACACACACACAAACACCCCAAATGCCTTTATGTTGAGTTGAGAAGATCTCTCGTACAGCCACAGAGCCTTCCTACCAAAACTTTCACGCACCACTTCTACAACTAGTAGGCACATTATGGATGGCTTTGTGGCTTACCTGTGGCTAAATACAGAACATTGTAGATCTCATTATTTGCTGCCTCAACCTGGTGGACGCCGAGTTGCTGGTAGTGATGTTTGCTGTAGAAGACAATTTTCCCGTTCATTTGGGCGGCCAACTCTGGATAGCTGTCGATCACTTTGAAAGTCTCAGGTGGAGTCTTTTCATTTCCTTCTAGACACTGTCAAGAAAGCCACAGAGCTGATAATAATGAGATGAATAGAGGAAGAGTTCCATAGAGACCCAACATTATATGCTCTTTGGGCTTTTGATTTACTAAAAGCTTAATCGATCTGCAGGTTTGCAAGCCGTGAGGACTGGAGTCCTGTTTTCAGAATGACTAAAGCAGTGGGGATACTCAACAGCTAATACTGCAGACATGTCCATTCTTTTCACAAACCTGTCACAGATAGGGTGGATGGGAGCACAGTCAAATATGTCAGAAAAGGCACCAAGGATTGGATAGGTAGGCAGATGGTATAGATAGGAAAGTAGAATAGAGACAGGGCAGGAAAGAAATGGGTGATTCCTTCCTTCCTTCCAAGGAAGGAGAGACAAGGGAGAGAAGAGAGGAAAGAAGGAAGAAAGGAAGAAAGGGAGGGAGGGAGGGAGTCTAGAGAGAAAAAGGTGGGATGTAGGGATAGGTAGAGAAATGGTTGAATGATGAAGGGTTGGAGAAAGAGAGAGGTGGATGGGCGAATGGATGGATGGTAAAAGAAAGAGAGATAAAAAGATGATAAAAAGAAAGAGACAGAGAGAGATGGATGAATAGAGAGACAGAACTAGGTGGATGGATGAATAGAGAGACAGAACTAGGATGGAAAGATGGATGGACAGATGGATGGGTGAATAGTGGAGGGTTCAGAGAAAGAAAGAGATGATGGATGGATGGATGGATGGATGGATGGAACCCCAGTTTGCTCCAGTGTGACATGGATGGAAATGTGCTTTCAACTGGAGTAGACAAGTGTTCAGAAAAGAACTGCTCCTACATGTTTCATGTGTGACTAGTGAGAGAAAAAATGAAAAGGAACACTTGTACAATGTTCCTTTTTTGAAGCTAAAATTCCCTGGTAATTTGGACTGGATAGACAGAGCATGGCCTGCAATGCGTTTTTAAACAAATGCTTTGTTGATTTCTTGTAAATGATATACACACATGTAAAAGACTAAGAACAAATGAAATTAAATACGGAGAAGCTGAAACCATAACATCAACCCAACCCAAGTAAACTCATTAGTGATTTTATATTTCTGGCATACACTTCTGCATCTGCAGTAAAAAGGAGTAGAAGAAGATGGGATTGAGAAAATTGTCCTATGCTTTTAGTCATTATGATTTAGTCATTAAGTGCCGTAGTGGCACAGTGGCTAAAATGCAGTATTGCAGGTTAATTCTGCCAACTGCCAGCAGTTCGATCCTGACCAGCTCAAGGTTGACTCAGCCTTCCATCCTTCCAAGGTGGGTAAAATGAGGACCCAGATTGTTGGGGGCAAATAGGCTGACTCTGTAAACCATTTAGAGGGGGCTGTAAAGCAGTGTGAAGCGGGATATAAGTCTAAGTGCTATTGCCCTCCCTCCCTCCCTCCCTCCCTTCCTTCCTTCCTTCCCTGCCAACTTCCAGGAGTTCGATTCTGACTGACTCAGCCTTCCAAGGTTGGTACAGTGAGGATCCAGATTGTTGGGGGCAATAGGCTGACTCTGTAAAACGCTTAGAGAGGGCTGTAAAGCAGCGTGAAGCGGTATATAAGTCTAAGTGCTATTGCTATTGCTATTATAGCTCATCCTCTCTGAGTTATCACATAGTCTCCAAATTGACTACATATTGGAAGGATCACTTTTCCACCCAATGTTCATCATTGCTTTTTACCTGTCCTGGCTTCACAGCAGGACTTTTTCCACTGTAGTTTTTCAGGGGAGACGTTCTGAAGTGTTCGCTGATGTCACTAACGGAATAGACGCAGACTGCCGAGTAACCCCTGTGGAAAGGAGACACAAGGAACCAGCCTTCCATCAATGGGAACTCTTTTTTTTTTTCCAATAAAAGTGAGGCCCTTGCCATAGTCTAATTCCATGCCACCAGGATAAAATGGGGAAGAAGGAAGAAAAGTTCCTGCATGGGAAGAAGGTTCTCCACTTCCATGATGAAAGTCAACCCAAAGTCCCTTGGTGGTGATTTATGGCCAAGGAGCAAAAGACTCACCACTCATTGAGGAAAAGCCCGTAGATCTTTGTCTGAAACCATTGGTCCGATTCAACGATAAAGACGTCTTGAAGCCACTCAAAGTTTCGTTTAGTGGCTGAGTCCACACAGAGCAATGTGGCCTTCAGGAGAGTTGTCCACTTGGCTGCTGAAAAGGACCCATTGCCCCCTTTGTCACCCTGCAGACAGAAGGGAAGAAAGAGTTTATTAGGAGAGCAGCAAAAAAAGCTCTCCTGAGCTTTGGGTGGCCCTTCTAATCTTTTTTTGAAAACAGAGAATTAAATGTGATCTTTGCGGAAGCCATTTATAGTTCAAAGTCAAAAAGTAATCAGAGATAGTTTGGATGGACAGCATCTCATTTCACCCTCATTCCCATTCCTTTTGCACAAATCTAAATTCACATATAAAATCTTCCAGGGGAATGAGAAGACCCAATTTGGTTCGTGTATTCTGCTAAGTGATCATTTGTAAGTGAAGAGTAAACAAAGCTAGAAGGGAGGAGTTAAGCATGTCATCAGCTTAGGATCATTGCGTTCCCACAAGCGCTCCAAGTCCAGCCCCTCCTAAATTCCATTGACCCTGATCTGGCACCATTTTTGTGCTGAACTTTAGTTGACCAGATTCTTGTGCATAACCTTGAATAAATCTTTTATGTATGGCCCTGATTCTTTGCTTCTGACATCATTGATTGAAGAAGCCACCATGACTGGATTCAACTTTGGTTCTAAGCCATAGACCCCATTGGCTGCTGCAGAGCCCATAACAAGCCACCAGGAGGTCACAATGCCTGGTGCAGCCTAGCATTATTGCACCATTGATGCAGTGGTATACCACTGAATGACTTCTACATATTGTGATGTCTGATGCAAGTAGAAGAGCCAAATTGTTTGCATCATAATATGCTTGTCATCGTTCACCCAGGATTGTTGGACAGACATGGAGGGACTGGTTCCCACCAAAACTAAGCTACCAACATAGCAAAGTATCCCAAGAGTCTTCTCAAAACCCATTCTTGACCTTGCACACTTGAGCCACCCTGGAGATCTTCCTTGGGGCCAGAGGATTATTTGGCCAGTTAGGGTTGTCCTCTCGGAAGAAGAAGTAGATCTTGTCGTTGTAGGCCTCTTCTTGCTTGATTGGTGCAATCTTCACAAACTGTGGATCTGGCAGGAGGGAAAAGGTGGAGGCGGTGAGATTAGAAAGAAAGCAGTGAGCCTGGGCAGATCTTTCAGCTCAGAACCTTCACAAAACACCCCATGCCTGGTTACTCTCAACCGTTTTAATGGTCATGCAACGCATTTCACCAGATTAAGGGGAAAACCGTTCAGGTGTATTACAGGAGTCCCCAACCCCCGGTCTGTGGGCCTCAGCATGCCAACAACCGGTCCGCACAAACAAGCAAAACAAGCAACACAAAACCATGCACCCTGTAGTCCGTGGAAAAACCTTTCTCCACAGAACTGGTCCCTGGTGCCCAAAAGGTTGGGGACCTCTGGTGTATTAGATTCACACAGCAAGCTCAGTTAGGGTTAAGTAAGCTTTGGGGCTTACTAAGTTGTGCAAAGAAAACAAGTTGATTTAATCATCAGGATCCAACAACACCAACACATCAAACAAGCTCAGTTTTCACTATCTGCTAAGCCTTCCCTGAATCTCCCAATTACGTCCTAGGTCCAACCATCCTTGAAGGTTTAGGCAAGAGATAAGTGTTTTTCCATCCGTGAAGACAGTTTAGCACTTCTGAAATCCAAGGCCTTCTCCGAGCTTGGCCACCCCTCCCTTCTGTGTGTGGAAGGTGTCCTTTGGACTCTGTTACATCAAGGCTTAAAGGCCAAGTTCGTAACTAGAGGAACGTCAACTCCCTGCAGCGAGGGAAGCCCAGCCAGTCCCTTTTGTGCTGTTTGGAAAGGCCCCTGAGCTGGGAATGGAAAAGTCCACCAGAGGGACCGAGGGAAGGAACCTTGAATCATCTGAGGCTCATCCCCAGAGATTTCCAAGAACTCATCCTCCATGACGTTAATTACACAGCAGACACCTGGATGGCTCTTTCTTGTTCCCTTCTAACTCCTTGGGGCAAGAGTTGTGTTTGTTTTAAGTCTTCCTCCATAAGTCCAAAGCTCAATTTCTACTTGGTGGGGGCTGGGGAACCCCTGGTCTTTCTGCCCTTGAGAGAACCGAGTCTTGCGAATGGGGGGGGCATCCAATTTCCCCCAGAGAAGAGAAGATAAATCCCTTTTGAGATTGGAGGCATCCTTGGCAAAGCCACTCTCTGAAGAGTTATGGTCGCAGCAACATTGATCTGCACCAGTTCTGGGTAGTTGGGGACACCTATTTTCAGAAGGCCCCCACAATGCCCCATGATCTTCCAATGCAGAGCATCATGGGAAAATTGAAATGGTGGTCTTCAACCTCCTTGAAAAGGAGCTTCTGAGGACTTGATCAACTGGCTGAGCCAACTGGTTTTTTTTTTACTAGCCATTCTGCTTTCCAGCTAGCCCTCAATGCAAGCCATGTTCTCACAATACACAAAGCAGGAACTAACTGCACATGTTGCCTTAATCCTCCTTGCCAGGCACTATAACCCTGTCAGATTTTTTTGCCAGGGTTACAAAGCACAACACTGTGGCTCAATTGTCTCTTCCAAAACTGCAACACTTACTCTTCATGACTGTGTCACTGGTGTAAAGTTCAGCGGCTCCACGGACCCGCCGGAAACGAGGGATCCGTCCATTGGATTGGTATTTCCGGATAGTCGAATAGATGTCATTGCCTGTAAGAAAAGAAAGAAGATGAGGAAGAAACTGAAAGAATTTCTCACCCAACCGATTCCCAAAAGAGTTCTCACAAGGAAGATATGTAATTTCCCCTGGGGATTCCATCACGGGGATTGTGCAACGAGAAATGTCTACAACGAGACTTCCCAACAGAAGGACGCACCCTTCAAGAGGGAACTTGGAATCCAGAAATAAGGAAGATATAGATCAGGGCTTTTCAGCTTTTTCACCCATTGTACCACTTTTAGGATATGATTTTTGACACCTAGCAAGGTGTCAAAAATTTGATGACCAAAAAAAAAAAAAAAAAAAAAAAAAAAGGAAAAAAGTGATAAAGTACAGGTAGTCCTCGATTTACAACAGTTCACTTAGTGACTGTTTGAAGTTACAAAATGGCACTGAAAAAAGTGCCCCCCAAGCCACAGCCGAGCAAGACACCTGCCAGCCCGCCCAGCGGCACTCTTCCTCCTGTCCAAGGTTTCCATTGTTGTGAGCATTTCTATTGGGGATTGGCAGCGGGGGTGGGGTGGGGTTTGGTTTTTATTCCCCCCTTCTGCTGGGTGGTTGCAGCAGGTTTTGGTCACTTCACATGACCCTGGGACACTGTGACCATCATAAATATGAATCAGTTGTCAAGCATCTGAATGTAAATCACAAGACCCTGGAGATGCTGCAACATTCCAGCTGATCGGCGCTTCTTCTGGGCTCAGCAGAAGCGCCAGGATCAGCGCAGAGCTCCAGCTGGAGCCTGGCGCTGATCCTGGCGCTTCCGCTGAGCCCTGATAGCCCTGCAGCTCCAGCTGTCTCTCGCTCAGGCTTGTGCGGTGCTGCCACCGGTTCAGCTCATTCCCCTCCCCTGCTACCACTTTTCTAGGATGTTCGCGTACTACCTGCCAGGTGCCAATATACCACAGGTGGTACCCGTATCATTGGTTGAAAAGCCCTGATATAGAAGACATCATATTTGGGTATTTAAATACTTACAAAAATTAAAAGGGGATCCCAAAGCCACCCCAAGATCTTTTCTAACATCATGGAGATTGTAAAACTAACTCTACAGTGAATTTGGAAGAAAGGTGGCTTCAGAACAAATGATCTGGAGACGTTCACTGGTGGATTCCTAACGATGAGCTTTGATTTCATCAGACTTACCATCGATGAGGACGAGGGAATTTTTATCAAGGCCAAAAGGAGCTAAGCTCTGGGCACCGATCCCTAGCTCTTTCTTCCCATCGACCTGCAGAGGACAGAAAAGAAGGTCAAAGATGATATCCTCAAGTCTCATTTTGCCAACTTTCCACAAAGGTCACACAAAAGGGAAGAAGAGGCAACCATGGGCCCTACCCAGTTCCAGCAGGTTGGCCTGCAGGCGTTGGTGCCACAAATCAACACCTTGTCCTGGTACTTCTCGATGAAGGTGAGATAATTGGTGGCGTCCTCCTGGAAAAGAAATGAAGAAAAGATGAAGGTGAAGAAAAAGAAGGAGGAGGAGGAGGAGGAAGAGGAGGAATGGAGGGAAGGAAAGAAGGAAAGAAAGGAGGGAGGGAGGGAGGAGGGAAGGAAAGAAGGAAGGAAGGAAAGAAGGAAAGAAGGGAGGGAGGGAGGAAGGAAGGAAGGAAAGAAGGAAAGAAAGGAGGGAGGGAGGGAGGAAGGAAGGAAGGAAGGAAAGAAGGAAGGAAGGAAAGAAGGGAGGGAGGGAGGAAGGAAGGAAGGAAGGAAAGAAAGAAGGAAAGAAAGGAGGGAGGGAGGGAGGAAGGAACTATTTATCCAGACTTACGGGATTTTCACACAGGGACGTGGATATATCAAAACGTTCCTGTACAAAAGAGAAATGGGGAAGAAATAAGACAAGAAACAATGAAATAGGGACAATTTTTAACGATTTTAAAGAGCCACAGCTACCAATATTTGGGTTTTAATTGGTTTTTTAGTAGGGGAAATTTTTTGTATGATGTTTTAATATGCTGTGAGCCGCCCTGAGTCCCATGGGGAGAAGGGCGGCATATAAATTCTGTTAAATAAATAAATAAATAAATAAATCAAGGAGAGAAGCAACCCAGAACTAAGAAGAAATCTCCTGACAGTGAGGACAATTAATCAGAGGAACGGCTTGCCTCCAGAAGTTGTGGGTGTTCCAACACTGGAGGTTTTTAAGAAGAGATTGGACAACCATTTGTCTGGAATGGGATAGGGTCTCCTGCTTGGATTAGAACAGGGGCCCCCAACCCCTGGTCCATGGACCGGTACTGGTCTGTGGCATGCCAGCAACCGGTCCGCACAAACCAGCAAAGCCCCATCCATGGGATGCAGGCAGCACACAAAACTACGCACTCTCCAGTCCGTGGAAAAACCTTTCTCCACAGAACCGGTGTCCCTGGTGCCCCAAAGGTTGGGGACCTCTTGATTAGAAGATCTCCTAGGTCCCTTCCAACTCTGTCATTCTGTTCTGTTCTGGCTAGCAGGTCTACCGAAGGGGTGCACTCCATTCTGCAACAGCTTTCTGCAGGTACTAAAACTTTCCACCCTGGTTGTAAACATAACAACTCATCTCTTGTTGCTGCAGCAGTGCAATTAGCTACCAACACCTTGCCGTTTTTTCTAAACCAATCCCAGGGGAAGAGATGATTCAGAGATGGGGAAAAAAGGAAGTCACTCATAATTGTCAAGGGATAAGAAGTGTTTTCCAGAATCCAGCACCTCTTGGGAAGTCTGGATCAGAGAACTTTGCAACTCTAAAACTTAACACTTGGATGATCAACTTCGCCATCCCTTTCCCAGTCTCCTTACCACGTGGCTGGTGGAGTCCTCCAAATTATAAATGTAAAGCTTGTTTTCTGCTCCTACGAACACGGAAGAAGAGCCCTTTGCGTGGTAGAGGGTGATGTGTTTCTCTGTGGTATTAAACTGGAACTTTTTCCCACCTATGAAAGAGGGGGGGAAAGGGGGCAAATTCAGGACTGAGCCCAGATTGAGGAAAGTATTGAACCATTTCATGCAAAGGAAACTCAAAGGTGATGATAGAAACACTCAGACTGATCTGTGACTCAGGAACGTCTGGTTTTTTCCAGGAGCTTTAAATCAACAGTCTCTTTCTTGACCAATTCACACTGTCCTGTATAAATAATATATACACCCAGCAGACTATGGAATCCCCCCCCCTTCTGTTTTTCCATTGTGAAGGGGTTGATTTCACAGGACTGCTTCTATATTTCAAACATCCCGGTTCTGGATATTTCTTTGTTTTATTCATTGGATTTTTAATCTCACTTTTATTACCTTATAAGCAATTCAAAGAGGCAAACGTACCTAATGCTTCTTCCTCCTCCTATTTTCCCCATAACGACAACCCTGTGAGGTGGGTTCAGCTGAGAGAGAGGGATTGGGCCAAAGTCACCCAGTCAGTTTTCGTGGCTAAGAAAGGACTAGAGCTCACCGTCTCCTGGTGATTGGCCCAAAATCACCCAGCTGGCTTTCATTCCTAAGGTGGAACTAGAACTCACAGATTCCTGGTGATTGGTCCAAAGTCACCCAGTCAGCTTTCATGCCTAAGGCAGAACTAGAACTTCCCGTCTCCTGGTGATTGGGCCAAAGCCAGCCAGCTGGCTTTCATGCCTAAGGCAAGACTAGAACTCCCCATCTCCTGGTGATTGATCCAAAGTCACCCAGCTGGCTTTTATGTCAAAGGCAGGATTAGAACTCCCCATCTCCTGGTTTTTAGGCCAGCACTTTAACCACTAGGCTGGTGGTGTAGTATTGAAGGCATCAGGACAGAAACCAGGAGACGGTGAGTTCTAGACACCACGTTAGCTGGGTAATCTTGGGCCAGTCACACCCTCTCAGCCCTAGGCAGGAGGCAACGGCAAACTAAAATCTGGCCAAGAAAATTACTGGGACTTCTCCAGCCAGTTGTTGAGAGTGAACCCTGATCTGAAGGCACCTCCTCAAAAAAAATAAATAGATACAATCAGCACACGTGAATCAATGATACACCCACGCCTTCCTTTGGTCCCTCTGCCATGTGAGGCATTTCCAAACTGTTGACATGAGAACATGACCTAGGAAAGCTTCCCGCATCAAATTAGCAAGCAGTCTGCCTTGCCTCTTTCTTTCTCACTTCCTCTCAGGCAGTGTTTCTCAACCTTGACAATTTTAAGGCATGTGGACTTCAACTCCCAGAATTCCACAGCCAGCAATGCTGGCTGTGGAATTCTGGGAGTTGAAGTCCACATGCCTTAAAATTGTCAAGGTTGAGAAACACTGCTCGGAGTCTAATGCTACCCCCAAGCTGCTTCGTCTTCTGATCTTGGATTGTGAATTGCTCCCCTAGATTGCAGAGAGCAGGTTCCATCTGCAGAATCCACCTTAATTGTTCAGATCAATCATAAATCCTCCTCCGTTGCTTCGCTACCTCTCCCCTCCACACAATGCTCAGGAATTGTACAGATTGTGAGGAGGGAAGTGAGGGAGAGAAAAGGAGTGGAAAAAGAGAGAGAGGACGGACAAAGCCATTTACTCAAGGATGGAATACCATTTCCCACATTTCCCACGGTGTTTTTTGTTTTCTTCTCCTTGATCCAGCTCTCTGGGAAAAGCCAACCTACACACATGCATGCACACACAGAGAAAGAGAACTGGATTTAAAGCCAACAACCACACCTAACCACGCCACTAGCAGAGGGAACTAACAAGGAGTTAGATAACAATACGGCTCCCTTGTAAACATCTGCTGACCTTCGATCGCCCAGCCTGGTTTGGTTGCTACAGATGACCCCGAATCACATCTGTGGGAGGGAAGGAAACAAGCTTTTCTTTGTTCCCGCTTCTCAGCCCCCGCTGCCTGAGTTTAGACATGTCCCTCTGCCCTGTTTGATTTTGGCTATGGTTGCTCTCTTTCATTCAGCTCGACCTGAGCCCAGGGGGAGGAGAGCAGCGAGGCTGTGTGGCCCACCTGCAGTCAACAGGTGGGGCAGGTGGACTTCCACCAAAGCCTTCTCACAAGGAGGCGCCCAGATGAAACGGTAGATAATCAGGCTGGGATAGCCTCTCCTACTCTCACTTTGTCCATCCAGTTTGGCAACAGGATGAGATAAGAAGTCAGGCATCTAAAATATAGGTTGCTGATTGACTGGGGAATCAGAGATGCAGTGGAGGCATCACAACATCTCATTTGCTAAATAATCTGGCTTTCGACTCTCTCTCTCTCTTTTTTTTTTGGAGGTATTGTGTCATGATCTCAAGGGACAAAAACAAAGTCTTCTCTTGGGCCTTCTGAGTCAGCCGTGATGACTGAAGCAGGGAATCCTCTGTGTAACCATCCAAGGTGGAAGGTAATCTCTCAACCTGGGTGCCTCAAGGCCTCTGAGGTCTTCTGCTTCAAGCAGATCAACAAACAACCTTGGGGCAGCTGGCATCGGACAGATGCTTTGTTGACAAGAGGATAGAAATGCCAGCAACCAGGAGGGGGGATCTCCTTTTCAAAGCAGGTGCTGCCTTCTCTTACCCACAGCCCCCAGCCAGGGGGGAAAAAAAGATGGTTTCCTTCAAACCTTGGGGCTGAAGGAAGCTGAACTGCAACACAAAAGAGCATCTTCAGGAGACCAGGAGATATAATCCTTGGATGCTCTCCTTGGGAGTGTGGCAAAGATCTAAACGAAGAACACAATATCTTTGCAAGACTTGGTCGCAGTCTGCCATAGGTGGATCAGCTGCAGTTCTACCTGGCTGATGCTCAGGAACGAAATACGCTGAGATTTACTCCTAAAATTGACGTCTGTCCTTGTAGGGCATATTTTGTGCCCCCTGACCCAAATTCCTCAATCTTCTTGGGGTTTGAAGTTGGCTTAGGGTGAGCTGCCGAAATTAGTGTTTTGACCTGAGGATCATTTTCAACCTCCATAATCCAAAAATCCCCGGGTGCCTTGAGTGACAGGTGCTTAAGTATATAATTCATGCTACTAAATTCTATCTTCTGTCCAACCAGGTGTTTAATTAGTCAGTGGAACAGGCTTGCCTTCAGAAGTTGTGGGTGCTTCATCATTGGAGGCTTTTAAGAATATATAGGGCAGTGATGGCGAACCTTTTAGAGGCCGAGTGCCCAAACTGCAACCCAAAACCCACTTATGCATCGTCGGGTGCCAGGTGGGCGTGGCCCATTGGGTGGGTGTGGCCCATTGGGTGGGCATGGTCCATTGGGTGGGTGTGGCCCATTGGGTGGGCGTGGCTGTGGTGGTAACGGTAGACTGGGTGGGACTAAAAAGTTCAATCAATCAATTCCAACTTTGCAAGATCTTTTTTTTCCCACGAGAAGTTGAAATTGACTGATTGATTGAACTTTTTTTTTTTTGCACACGGCGGCGGAGGCCTAAAGCGAAAAGGTTTTATAAAACCCAGCTGAAGGCCTAGGACTGGGGCGACGGCGCGCGTGCCCATAGAGAGGGCTCTGAGTGCCGCCTCTGGCACCCGTGCCATAGGTTCGCCACCACTGGTATAGGGTCTCAAGCAGACTAGAAGACCTCCAAGGTCCCTCCCAGCTCTATTCTGATTGGTTGAAATGGTTATAAGTTGAGGACAACCAGTTATGTCTCCACTGCTGTGGCTGTCTCTGGCTCGTACAAACGAAGGCGCAATGTTTGCAAAGCACAGCTTTCTGCTTTGCTCTGCAGTTTGGGGTGATGTCGGGCTGACCGTCCAGCTGCTGAAGGAGGGGATGTCATGAAACACACCCACACCTGAGGCATGAAGTGTTTGCCACGTGCCAGAGGCACATTTCCCAGCATCCTGATCTACACAAAAGCCAAAGGCTAAAGAACACACAGCGTCAGCTAGTCAAAACCTCCCTGTTCAGCAAAGCAGAAAGCCAGGGCTTGTCGAAGAAAGAATGCTTACAAAGCTTTTATTATTCTTGCCCTCTCGGGTGCATTCCAGACATCGGTTTCCTTTCCTAAAACAGCCAGCTCTGCCCAGTTCCCCATAATCACGTTCAGTCACTGCTTTTAAAAAAATAAAAAATAAATAAATCCGAGGGTCACCCAGACTTCTCCAGAGTCTGCCAACTCTGATCTAAGACAGCCGGTCAAGAATCCTGACCTTTGACCTGGACAAGTTTAGCAAAAGCCATCATATTTTAATCAAGCACAGCACATTCCTTCAGTTCAGCATGTTTACACCACAGCCCTTCCACGCGCCTTTCAAAACATTGTCCCTCAACAGAGCATCAATTCATGCCCAGGGATAGGTCTGGCTTGGAGCCCACATATGCCAGTTATCAACAAAACCACAAGTGAAATGGACCAGGAGTATCTTCTGAGCTGAGAAAGGCAACTGCAAGGAACGATTTCTCATTTTCCCGTGTTCCCTTGTCTTGTCTGGTCTAGTCATCAATTTTGCAGATCGTCTATGAGACGCTCTTTGTGAGCTGTTTAGCACCCCAAGATGTTTGATACCTGATGCCCAGTTGCAACTGCCCGTGAGACCATTGTTCAGTTGAATCAGAGGACAGGGGAGGCCTTCAACAAAGGAGAAGGGGAAGGAGGAGAGAAGGAGGATAGGAGGAGGAGGAGGAGGGAGAAGGTGGAGGAGAAGGAGAAGAGAAAGTGAAGAAGGAGAATGGAGAAGGAGAAGTGAGAAGCAAGAGAAGGGAGAAGGGAGAGGAGAAGGATGAGGAGGGAGAAGGAAGGGAGAAGGAGAAGGAGAAGGGAGAAGGAGAAGGAGAAGGAGAAGGAAAAGAGAGAAGGGAGAAGGGAGAGAAGGAACCAGAACAGCCAAGGATTGTTTATTAGACTGGGAGGTTTAAAAAAAAAAGATATTTGAGGAACAAAAGATCAACCATGCCTGCATTGTTCCTAAAAAAAATCCCTGCCTAGATGTGTCCAGGAAGCCATGAGGCAATGTCACAGTTTCCAGAGGGACACAATAACTTTATTTTAAATGCATGCACACACACACAAACCCAAAATTCAAATCACTGCCAAATTCAGCCCTGCATTTACTGGTGCTCTCCACCACTTGCTCAGACCTTCCGTTAGTGATCTTTAAAAATTTAAAGCCGGGAACCGTTGTGGTTGCCTCCCTAATGCACCTGCTCGAAAAGACCAAGGAGAAGAAGAGCTGATGGGGGACGAGAAAGAACGGCATCTGCACTGAGCAAAGGGAAACCACGATGAGTGGAGAACAAGCCACGCTTGAAGGAAAATACTAGGAAAAAAGTACTTTAAGGACTAAAGCAGGGAGAGAGAGAGAGAGAGAGAGAGAGAGAGAGAGAGAGAGAGAGAGAGAGAGAGAGAGAGAGAGAGAGAGAGAGGAAAGGTTAACTTAGACCTCTATCTCAATGTCCTTATGCAGATTCACACACTTTTGTAAGCCTTGCTTAACGATGTTTTGTTGGGAAAAAAACCACAATTAGCACTCATCGCAGCCAAGAACCAGGTATCTCAACATGATCCAATTTTAAAAAGGTAAAGGGTAAAAGTTTCCCCTGTCTGGTCATGCCTGGCTCCAGGGGGTGTGCATATCTCCGTTTCTTGGCCGAGAGAGCCAGCGTTGTCTGAAGACATTTTCCGGGGTTGTGTGGCCGGCATGGCTATACACCAAAGGCGCATGGAACACTGTTACCTTCCCACGGGAGTGGTACCTATTTGTCTACTTGCATTTGCATGCTTTCAAGCTGCTAGATGAGCAGGAGCTGGAGCAAGGAAACGGGAGCTCACCCCATCGCACGGCGCTCAGGTCTCAAACTGCCAACCATCCGGCTGATAAGCCCCGCGTCTTAACTGCTAGGCCACCCCATCCCCTTTTTGTAGAATGTATGCTACACAAAGCCAGAACTTTCTCTGTAGGACACAAATAAACTTCTGGACATTTTTAGCCTTGGCTTTATTACTACGGTTGCCCCCACGCCTTGTGACCACCCATGCTTTCTTGGGTGAATGTGAAGGAGCTGGATGGTTTCCCTTGGTGGGCACCATTACTCATTCGGAAAATGGAAAAACAACAATGCCCTTGAAGGGAGAACGCAGGCTTTTTCCTTCCAACCTGACAGTCAGCCAAAAGTTAGTCAGAGCTGGAATGGATGAGCTTAGAAGGCTCTTTCTGAAGAATTGTGGTCAAGATTTGCTGACTGCCAGGAGTCTAAGAGTCACTGATGGCTGGCGCAACCAAGCCCAGAAGGAGATAAAGAAAACATTGACCTGTTGTGGAAAAGGGAAGTATTTTCATTCCTGGAAAGGTTCTTTGGGAGAATTTTCCTTTCCTCTGAAAAAGGGCAGAGTATTTCCAGCCCCCTTTCAAAATCTTTTTGAAGCCAAATCGTCTTCAGTCACTGAGGTCAAGGTTTCTTAATTTCAGCAACTTCAAGAGGTTTGGTGGACTGGAATGACGTAGGGTGTTGAAGCCCATACTTTTTAAAGTTGTTGAGGTTGAGAAACGCTGATTTAGAGAGTGGCACAAACAACCTTTGTTGGCTTAATCCAGAGGTCCACCTAATTCAGCATCCTGTCTCCTACACTGGTCTTCTGGAAGCCCACAAGATAGCCCAAGAAGGACCTGTCAGGCATTAGACATTTCAACAAACAAGCATTATTTGGGTACCCTCCTGAGAGTGAGGTTTCCAGGTTGTTTTATTAGCCATCATTTTTTTTGAAAACTGATTTGTATCTTCACTTTCCTGTCAAAACTCAGGGCTGCATTATCAAGGAAAAAAAACACAGTTATTTATGTTTCTACTTGGAAACCACTTCTGGACTTTGTGCTTGAGAAAGAAAAAAATGAAACTTTGATTGTGGGTTTTAACGATTAGATAAGTTTGTGGTTCTAGAAGTGGCTAGTTTATACTATTACATAAAAGTAAAAAGTTGAAGTTTGATGCTATTATCTTATTTTGCTGCACCAAAGGGAATCAGAAGTCAATACCTTTTCATTCTCCCCCCCTTTCCCTTCACTTTTCGCTTCCCTTCTCCCTCCCCTATTTTCCTACAATTTTCTTTTGTATTTTTGTATTTTATATTATAAATTAATTTAAAAAAAAACCTCACGGCAGCATTCATCATCTTCTTTCCTCCAATTCTTTCTTGGACCTCTGATCCAGGTTCAAGTTTTGTAAGAGAGGGAGAAAAACTTTCTCCATTTCTATTAAGATGTCTGGGGGGTTGTTTTCTACCACCAACACAGTGTTGCAAGGCTGACACAGCACACCGATCTAAAATTAAAATATGTGGTCAAGACCACACCGCTGGCTAGACACGTAGACTATCTTTCTGATGAGAACTGTGTTTATCAAGGGAGAAAGTCAACAAGCAGCTCGGAGAAGCTGCTAAAGAGCTTCAGAAAAATATTTGTTCATGTTCTGGTGCTTCTCAATTCTCAAGGATACTGTGGTGTTGACCGTAAGGCAGCCGCAGTTTTCTATGTAAATAGTATGGTTTACACTATTATAAACGGTCCCATTTGCAAATAGTAGGATTGCTGCCCCTATGCCATTTCTAAAGAAGGGCTGATCAGGAGATTCAACATATACCTCCTCATGCATTAAAGTGGGATACTGGCTAGCACAAGATATATGGTTAGCCCTCAATTTAACAACAGCTCATTTAGGGACCGTTCAAAATTACAACGGCACTGAAAAAAGTGACTTAGGACCGTATTTCACACTTACACACTGCAGCATCCCCAGGGTCACGTGATTTAAATTTGGACCAGTGGTGGGATTCAGCCGGTTTGCATCACTTCGGCAGAACCGGTAGCTAATTTTTTGTTGCCCAGGCCCAGAATGGACTTACAGAAGCGGCATCCACACAGAGAACCGGTTGTTCACCTATTTGAATCCCACCACTGATCATATCTATCTATCTATCTATCTATCTATCTATCTATCTATCTATCTATCTATCTATCTATCTATCTATCTATCTATCTATCTATCTATCTAATCCTATCTATCTATCTATCTATCTATCTATCTATCTATC
>NW_015387433.1:82784-86959 GCF_001527695.2 Protobothrops mucrosquamatus
ATCCATCCATCCATCCATCCATCCATCCATCCATCCAGTGGTGGGATTCAGCCGGTTCGTACCACTTCGGCAGAACCGGTAGCTAATTTTTTGTTGCCCAGGCCCAGAATGGACTTCCAGAAGCAGCATCCACACAGAGAACCGGTTGTTCTCCTATTTGAATCCCACCACTGATTTGGATGCTTGGCAACTGGCTCACATTTATGACGGTTGCAATGTCCCTGGGTCACGTGATCTCCTTTTGCAATTCACTTAACAATGGTGGCCTGAAAAAGCATTAAGTGGAGCAAAATTCACTTATCAAATGTTTCACTTAGCAACCAATTTTGGGCTCACGTAAGTTGAGGACGACCTGTATTATACAGATGCAAGAATTTCTGTGTAAGACTTTAATTTTCTTTAAAGGTATTTATATCATACTGGTGTAGGCTGTGACCTGGGAAAACTCAAGCAATAAATTGCAATACCTTTGAATGTGCACAAAGTTGTGCTTGACTCCACCCAATCTGTTCAATCTAATTATTGACCTTAATTCAGTTTGTGTGTTTGCACAATGTACCAAGCCTTAACCCAACCAAACATTTAGCATCAGGTGTCAATTACACCACTGCCCAGAGGCAGTTACATAAGAGAAACAATTTCTGTTACAATTAGTTCATTCAGGTCAAGGACGAAAGCTTCTTGAGGTTATCTTCAGCCAAAATAAAGAAATACATTTTAAAAACACACACATTTAACCACCGCATGACCTGTTTCCCAAAAGACAGGGTAGAAAAAAAAATCTTTCAAACTGAAAGAAGAAACATGTTTTCCAACTTTTCTTTTAAAATAAGGAACACAACAATCATCATGCATTGTGTATCAAAGGTTGCTTTGTTATCCACAAACTTGGGCATGTTCTTGTTTCAGTTTGAACCGAACAAAATTATTTCCTTTAAAAGGCAACATTTGGAGCAAGATAAGATTTGGAGAACAAACAAGGGAACAAAATCTCTCTTATTCTTTGAGAAACAATTATATATAAAACAGGGTGTTAAATGCTGCTGAGGCATGATTAAAAAAAAAAAAGTCTACAGCCAAAATATTACAGCATATTCTGAGCAAACAACATTGTTCATCAGTGTTTTAATTGGCAAAAATCACAAATCACGCTAAATTAACATCAAATTATGTAGTGTCTGGATTCAAATGATTCAGCCATACTAAGACACGGTTGCTTACCCTCAACATGTTGAATTACAACAACCTAAACCGTGAGCCATGATTTGCAAACCACGATGGTCAGGTTCTTGAAACATTCTAAGATATAAACTGAGCAATACTACTGCTTAATACATTGTGTTAACCTAGTCTGGGTTGTCCAACAAAACAGTTAAGCCAGCCATGGTTAGCATGAAGGGTGAAGCAAGCTATTTCACAGAGGACCACAGACTCATAAAAAATAGAAAGAAGAAAGAAAATTAGTCAGTTGGGACTTTGGGAATGGAGAAAGACTTCAGCATCCCGTCTCATCAATAGCAGTGAGCATTATTTAACTCAAAACGGAAAGGGCATATTTTGAGAAAGAACTAGAGGAAATTGACTAATCAAGGAAGAAAGTAAAAAAAATAAAAATAAAGGCTATCTTGAGTCAAACTCTATTTCTGTTCACCAACATGGACATATCTGTGCAATCTTCTTGGTGTGATATAGGAAGTAACAGGGGCCATGCTACAGGCTTAGCATTTTAGAAACATTGCTTGTTGCAAGCCAATGTCAAATGCTGGAACGAACAAGCTTTTCAAAAGGACCCTACATCAACCAGGACTTGATACGCTTTTATTATTTATTTTGGGGGTGTTTTAACTGTTCTCCTGTTTTTTAATGGTTTTATCATTTTAGAACGGTAAGCCACACAGAGTCACTTGGTTGAGTTGGGCGGCTATAGAAACCGAACAGATCCATATATAAATTAGGGAATGGAACAAGTTCGAGGAAGCAAACTTATCAAGCCCAGAAGATTTCCTAGAAAACCAACAGTATCATGGACATCTGGAGATGCCCCAAGTTCTCAGCTATCTTGCCAACCACAAGTCAACGATGTTCAGCCAACATTAGTCATGATGATCAACCGACTCTTTGCTGTTTAGTCATGATTCAGCGCGGGTGTGTGTATCTCACGCACACATTTCTTCTTCTGCACATAGATATTCTGCTTCATACCCTAACTAGAAAGTATGGTAGATCCTAGAACTGGTGAAGAGTTTCTCCATTGCTCCTGCTCCACATGTGACTGGTCGGTCATGTGGGTTTTAATTACTCGCAAAACAGCCTTTCATTAGAGATTAAGGTTACTGTGGCTTTAACCGCCCGGTGATCAAATCTAGGTTAGCGAAGAATTTTGGGTCAACACCCCACGCTGTTGTATTTGAGTCAGGTCTGAAAGGAGAACGGGCTTTGTCAAAGTCTGCAAATTCTCCTAGGTTGGAATACCTTACCAGGTTGTTGTTGTGGGTTTGTTGTTGTGGGTATGTGGGTGTAGGGGGGATTCAGTGAAGCTCAGTTCTTGCATACAGTACAAGTAATCCTCAAATTACAACCTCAATGACACTCAGCAATTTTGCCCCCAAACCGGTTCTTGGGTGATTTAAAACTCTAATAAATACCATGAGTTTGGGGGGAGGGAAGTATTTATAGATCAGAATTAGTAATTGACAAACTCACTCAACAAGCATCTCTCGACAAACACAACCCCTTACATTATTATGAATCATTCTCTCTTTCTTTCTCTCTCTCTCTGTCACACACACAGATATACGTATGTATGTAGGGGAAACGAGACAATGCTATTTATTTCCTGCCGCATCAGGAAATAAACACCATTGTTACATGATGAAATACAGCACAAAAGAAAAATCATGATCATAAAAGGCTTGAACCACAGTTGCTTCAGCAGGAAAGAGGAATTATATATATATAAAAAATGTTTGTGGTTTCTATTTTTTTCCTGCCACGATACCAAATATATCTACATATGTAAATTGATCAAGGTTGTATCTACACTGCCAATAGGACATTCTTCTGTATGAGAGTCTGAGCTATACCAAGTTAGAGAAATACAAGTTTTGGAAGACTATTTGCAAGACTTCTTGTTTTCACTTTCAACTTCTTCTAGAACTTCAGAAAGGTGGATTCCAGCCCTTTTATAACTTCTTCCAGGCATCTCTTTTCTTCAAAATCAGATAGGGGAAATGGAATGTATTTTAGCAGAATTTCCTCTGATCTGGTGTTTTCCAGGAGTTGGAACTCTGAAGAGACCCAACTATCATGATCCACCTGGAACAGGATTATAGGAATGCTTGTCCATAGCATCTAGAGAACTGTTACTCAACCTTGATAACTTCAAGGTGTGTGGACTTCAACTCCCAGAATTCCCTAGCCAGCCTTTCTGGGGAAGAAGTTCACACGTCTTAAGGCATGCCAACTGGGACTGTCTAGGACAGGGGTCAGCGTGCCTGGCTGAGGAATTCTGGGAGTTGAAGTCCACAAGTCATAAAAGGGACAGGTTTGAAGACCGCTGGTCTAGGACAATGGTTGTCAATCTTTTCTTCCTCACGGACCCCCTTTGAATATTTTTTGTGGTCACAGATCATGGCCACGGACCACCAAGGCTTAACTCAATATTTAAATCGTAACATTTCTTCAAGCCTTCATGGATCCCCTGTGACAACATTGTAGCCCCTCCCCGGGGTCCATGGACCACAAGTTGAGAACCACCAGTTTAGGATTTGAAGTCCACACAATCTTAAAGTTGCCAAAGTTAAGAAACACTAATCTAAACAAGTTACCTCTGTCAGACATGGCTGGATCTGAGATCAGTTTGTTTAACTGCATGAGAAGTAGTGTTCACACACACCCAGTGTTCATTTACACTTTCATCTTAGTTCAGGCACTCCCCTGGAGATACAGATTGTCAAATAATTCCACTTTGCAAACCATAAGGTGTAAGTGGTTGGACGACTCTTCTAAAGTTACATCAAATAAACGTTTTTACTAAAGATGGGATCGTATCCAACAGTGTTGGATTGTAAAAGAACTTTCTTTGCAAAGTCTTTGACTTTGGACTTTTCTTTGTGTATTTTATCACAATGCAGAAGTTTTATCTTTTCTCAAAGAGTGAGCACAGGCCAACGGCT
>NW_015387433.1:87267-93609 GCF_001527695.2 Protobothrops mucrosquamatus
ATAAGGTGTAAGTGGTTGGACGACTCTTCTAAAGTTACATCAAATAAACGTTTTTACTAAAGATGGGATCGTATCCAACAGTGTTGGATTGTAAAAGAACTTTCTTTGCAAAGTCTTTGACTTTGGACTTTTCTTTGTGTATTTTATCACAATGCAGAAGTTTTATCTTTTCTCAAAGAGTGAGCACAGGCCAACGGCTAGAGGACAGGAAAAAAAATATAACTTCAGAACCAATCATTAAGAAGGACCTTGTGGCATTGTAGCTCCTTTATATATACTCATTCATTATGCATTCTTTCCCTCCAGAAGCTCTGTCAGTAAAGAAAAAGCAGAAGATCAAGGGCTATGGGCTAAACTGCAGGATAAACGTGAGCAGGAAAGGTTTAGAGACATGGCCACACTGGAATCACCTTCACCCTTTGAGAAGGAGGTTGAAATAGAACATAGTTTAAAGCCATAAAGTCATAGTTTGAGCCATAAAGATAACATGGGACAGCCTCACTCTCATCAGAATGTTCCATAAGGGGAATTCAGAGAAGATAGAAGATCAGGAAGATAACAAAGTAGGAGAAAAGATAAAAGAGGGAGGAAGTTCTGGATGCCCTGCAAACTGGTCAGGCGGGAGTAGTGCATGAAAGATGGACACCCCACAGAGGTTGAAGCAATCCCAGTTAGCCTTTGACCCACTCAAGAGCACTGTTTCACTTCCTGACACCCACAGCCTGATGGATGGTTTCGTCCTCAGTGTTTCTCAAGCTCAGCCACTTGAAGAGGGATGGACTTCAGCGCCCAGCATTGGGACTTCAATTCCCAGAATACCCCCTACACCAGTAAGCTGGCTGGGGGAATTCTGGGAGTTGAAGTCCATCCATCTTCAAGTGGCTGAGCTTGAGAAACATTGACCTACCGTAAATAAATAGGTAGGTAGGTAGGTAGACAGACAGACAGACACATGATAGATAGATACAGATGATAGACTAATGATAGATAGATAGATAGATAGATAGATAGATAGATAGATAGATAGATAGATAGATAGAGGGTGGGTAGGTAGGTAGGTAGGTAAGTAAGTAGGTAGATAGATAGATAGATAGATAGATAGATAGATAGATAGATAGATAGATAGATAGATAGATAGAGGGTAGGTAGGTAGGTAGGTAGGTAGATAGATAGATAGATAGACAGACAGATAGATAGACAGACAGACATACAGATGATAGATACAGATGATAGACTAATGATAGATAGATAGATAGATAGATAGATGGATGGATGGATGGATGGATGGATGGATGGATGGATGGATGGATAGATAGATAGATAGATAGATAGATAGATAGATAGATAGATAGATAGATAGATAGATAGACAGATGATAATGAGAGAGAGAGAGATATATAAACTGATGATAGATAGATATAGATAGACTGATGATAGATAAGATAGACAGACAGACAAACAAACAAATGAATAAAGTATTTTTACACTCCTTAAGATCACAGAGTCCTTTCTGAATTCTTTGCATATTTATCTCACTAACTGGATTCACACACCCACACACCAACTCAGGCCAGAGGAATGCTTGCGGGTGGCTTTGGGTGGTGGCGATTCATGCTTTCTTCCTAAGGCATCACGGATCAGGGCTTGAAATATTTGAGGTTACCCAACCAAAGGATCGATACTGCATGCAACTCGCAACTGGCTCGTATTTACGACGGTTGCAGCGTCTCCCGGGATCACGCGATCCCCTTCTGTGTCCTTTTGATGAGCAAAGTCAACGGGGGAAGCCAGATTCACAGAACGACCGATTGACTAACTTAAAAACTGCAATGACTCACTTAACAACCGTGGCTAGAAAGGTCGTAAAATGGGGCAAAACCCGCTTAACAACATCAATGTTGGGCTCCATCGGGGTTGTAAGTCAAGGACTTTCTATAAATCACCTTATTGGTGGTGGGGTGATTATTTTTAAAAGGGGTCATTATAATCACAATGGATGTCCGTGTTTCATTCAGGAAATATCCCAGGGGGATATTTATATATTGCCTTCTTCGTTGACCTGTAAACGCTCCCGCTTCCTGCGTCTACAAAAGAGCCAGCTCTCAAAATATGCTATGGGCCATTTGGCCTCCTGAGATGAATTTGTGGCAATTCGGGAGTTGTGAAATGATGTGTTAAATTGTTCAATTTGAAACTGTAGTTTTTCTGCCTCTTGACTAACCTCACCGGAAAACATTTTACTACATTTCTCAGAAATATTTCAGGCAAATCTTAGCCTGTCCCTTACTGTACCACGTATACGCTTATCTGTGCATGAAATAAAGGAAGGAAATCAGATCTGGATTGTTCAACTTGCATGCAACAACAACCAAGGCAAAAAAAAAACAAAAAAAACCCCAAGAAGAGCTTTAATACAAAATTACAAAATTTGGGAGGAGGAAGAAGGAAGATGTATGTTGAAAGCAGATCAAATATTCTTTACGTAAAACAAATGTTCCCCACAATGTTTTCCTGCAAAGCAAATTTCTGCTAACCCTAACCCTACCTTGTCCTTTTAAGAGTCTTTCTTTCAGGGGTTTGGGAAAGAAAGAAAGAAAGAAAGAAAGAAAGAAAGAAAGAAAGAAAGAAAGAAAGAAAGAAAGAAAGAAAGAAAGAAAGAAAGAAAGAAAGAAAGAAGATAGGAAATGACGGAGAAAGGGAGTGAGAGAGGGGTGAAGGAAGAAGGAAGGAAGGGAGAGAGAAAGAAAGAAAGAAAGAAAGAAAGAAAGAAAGAAAGAAAGAAAGAAAGAAAGAAGGAAGGAAGGAAGGAAGGAAGGAAGGAAGGAAGGAAGGAAGGAAGGAAGGAAGATAGGAAATGATGGAGAAAGGGAGTGAGAGAGGGGTGAAGGAAGAAGGAAGGAAGGAAGAGAGAGAGAAAGAAAGGAAAGAAAGAAAGAAGGAAGGAAAGAAGGAAGGAAGGAGAGAAAGAAAGAAAGAAAGAAAGAAGAAAAGAAGGAAGGAAAGAAGGAAGGAAAGAAAAAAGAAAGAAAGAAAGAGAAAGAGAAAGAGAAAGAGAAAGAGAAAGAGAAAGAGAAAGAAAGAAAGAAATTAATTCTTTCTGACCCATCATACACTAAATAAAACCAAGAGATGCTTTTTTTGAGTTTCTTTCTCACACTTGTTTCAATCTCTGGACTGAGTAATCCAATGTTTCTCATTCTTGGCACATTTAAGAGGGGTGGATTTCAACTCCCATGCTGGCTGTGGAATTCTGGGAGTTGAAGTCCACCCCTTGGAGAAGAGATGACACCGGTGTCATCTCTTCTCCAAGGAAATCAATTCTGGTCAGGGAATCACCTTCCACACAAGACTAAAACGACAACGATGACTGAGGAAGGATTCTTTGCCCAGTTCTTGCCTGTTTCTATCCAAGTCCCAAAGGTGCTTTTTTTTTCACGAGGCAACTGGACTTTCTTGTTTTTCTTTGAAGACCTTTCGCTTCTCCTCCAAGAAGCTTCTTCAGCTCTCCAGGATCCCTATCCAGGTCTTTCTCTCTATAATACCTTTCCTATTATATTCCTATAATACCTATCTAAATTCTGCAGGTTGCAGACCCCTGAGCAGAGGGATCCCCGTAAATTGGATTTAATCAACAATTCCAAGGCCGTTTATGCCCCATGTGCAGCACTGAGATCAGAAAACAAAAGCTACAGAAGGTTTCCATGCCAAGAAATAAGATCATAATCCTCTCTTCGTAAGCAAGGTTGATTCAGCTGGCACGGAAATCCTTTGGAGACCTCGTAATCCCATCTCGGGAATCAGGATGTATCTTTTATTATGTCATTCCCATCTGGGCCTGGCAGTTTGATCTGACATAACTCCTCTAACGGAGATTAGACACTACAGTAGGCAATACACAAATACACAACGCTAACTCTCACAGTGTGCACTTAGATTCGTCTCACAGTTGCAATTCTCATCTGGATTTGGAAGAGTTCTGGATCGGAGACCCCTCTCCCCCAGGATGACAAATGAAAGAAGCCTAGGTTAAATTAAAGGGTTGTGTACAAGTGATCCAGAACCTCCAGCTTCAGGAGCAGTCTACCACTGAATATCAATGCCTTGGTATTCATTCCTTCTCTCTCATGACCCTCTGACCTGATTGACTGAAGGAGGAAGCCACATCCAAGAAACTCTTGCCAAGTAGAAATGCAATTGCCTTTATGTGGTCAAAATATTTGATTATGTAGAATCAAAAATCACATGAAGTATTAGTACCGTTTTATAAAGCCTTAGTAAGGCCACATTTGGAATCCTGCATCCAGTTTTGATCATCACATTACAAAAAAGATGTTGAGATTTTGGGGGATAAGTGCAGAGAAGAGCAACTAAGATGATCAAAGGACTGGAGACTAAAACATACGAAGAACGGCTGCAGGATTTGGGTACGGCCAGTCTAGAGAAAAGAAGGACTGGGGGGGGGGACATAATAGCACTATTCCAGTATTTGAGGGGCTGCCACAAAGAAGAGGGGGGGGGTCAAGCTATTCTCCAAAGCACCAGAAGGCAGGACAAGAAACAATGGATGGAAATTAATCAAGGAAAGAAGCAACCTGCAATTAAGGAGGAATTTTCTAATAGTGAGAACAATCAAGCAGTGGAACAGCTTGCCACCAGAAGTTGTGGGTACTCCAACACTGGAGGCTTTTAAGAAGAGACTGGACTTGTCCGAAAAGGTATAGGGTCTCCTGCTTGAGCAGGGGGTTGAACTAGAAGACCTCCAACATCCCTCCCAGCTCTATTCTGATTGATTGGTCATCCTTGATTTCTTTGGACCAAAGTGTGAATTGATGATGTCTATTGGAATTAATGGTTGTACAGATCCCTATTTATGCCTCCTACTGGAGATACAGATCTTGGAAGCAGATGAGTGAGAGAAAGTTTGCCTTCTTGACACATTGTGGAAATACACACACACACACACACACATATTTTAGGAAAACATTAAAATATTCTCCCCGACAATTGGACTGCCGGTGGCCAAGTGAATGGAAGTAACCAGGGATGGATAAAATCCGATTTGGCAACCCTTTGCAACCACAAAAATATAACGGAAAGAGAATGCATCCCAGAAAAATCAATAAGTCCGGTACATTCACCGATCATTTTGCCCGGCTATAAATCTCACATCACCAGCGAGACTTTGCTGAACCCACAAAGAGCACCTTAAAGATGACACTATTTTGACCTCTTAAAAAGTAAAGCTACGGGGAAGTTAAAAGCAGGCTAACAAACGCACCTCTCCATCCACACCTGGCGTCCCACACAACCTAGAACGCCACCGATGAGGAAAAAAACTCAGCCAGAATATGAACCGGTCCCTAAAGAACTCTTTGCATGCACCTCCTCTGGTGAGCTATTTACAGAGAGTGTTGAACAGCAAGCCAATCTCCGCTAGCCAGAAACGAGAGAAGGGTCAAGAGTTTTAGGAAACAGAGGGGGGGTGTTTTCTACAGCTCTTGATCGTTCTCTCGTTTCCCAGCACGTCCCCTAGAAACCCCTGCAGGTGCCTCCTCACCTTGCCAGCTGCAGGGCTGGAGAGGTAAGTGGTTGGTTTGTTTGTTTTTCCTGTTCCCACCATCCAAACAAGACTGTTAGGAAAAGAGATGCAGCAGAGAAAGTTTTATTATTGCAATAACAAGGTGAGACAAGGGGGGGGGGGGGGTAGGCTACGTTTGTGGCCAAGGCAAGCAGGGCAGTGGGTGCATCCTTCTTAGAATGAGGGTAAATCCTAGTAGCACTGATGATGTTACCTAGTTGGGTAGTGAAACGTCTACAACCAAGGAATCAAGCTCAGAGAGCACCAAGGAGCCCACATGTTGCTTTGTTTTTATCTGGTTCCATCACCCAGTTAGGTTCAGGATTAAATGGACATCCTCTCCCTCCCTCCTTCCTTCTCCTCTCTCCCTTCTTCCATCTCTCTCTCTCTCTCTCTCTCTCTCTCTCTCTCACACACACACACACACACACACACACACACATTCTTTTCCTTCCTTCCTTCCTTCCTTCCTTCCTTCCTTCCTTCCTTCCTTTTTCTTTTCTTTCTTTCTTTCTTTCTTTCTTTCTTTCTTTCTTTCTTTCTTTCTTTCTTTCCTCTCTCTCTCTCTCTTATTCTTTTCCTTCCTTCCTTCCTGGCCTTCCTTTTTCTTTCTTTCTCTCTCTCTCTCTTTCTTTTCCTTCCTTCCTTTTTCTTCTTTCTCTCTCTCTCTCTCATTATTTTCCTTCCTTCCTTTTTCTTCTTTCTTTCTTTCTTTCTTTCTTTCTTTCTTTCTTTCTTTCTTTCTTTCTTTCTTTCTTTCTTTC
>NW_015387433.1:93700-97446 GCF_001527695.2 Protobothrops mucrosquamatus
TCTCTTATTCTTTTCCTTCCTTCCTTCCTGGCCTTCCTTTTTCTTTCTTTCTCTCTCTCTCTCTTTCTTTTCCTTCCTTCCTTTTTCTTCTTTCTCTCTCTCTCTCTCATTATTTTCCTTCCTTCCTTTTTCTTCTTTCTTTCTTTCTTTCTTTCTTTCTTTCTTTCTTTCTTTCTTTCTTTCTTTCTTTCTTTCTTTCCTCTCTCTCTCTCTCTCTCTCTCTCTCTCTCATTCTTTTCCTTCCTTCCTTCCTTCCTTCCTTCCTTTCTTCCTTCCTTCCTTCTTTCCTTCCTTCCTTCCTTCCTTCAGCCGCCCATCTCGCCCGCGGATTCCTCCCCCTCCCCAAAGTTCCCCTCCCGAACCGAACAGGTGGGGGGGCGGCCTCGCAAGATGGGGGGGGTCGCCGCCTCCCCAGGAGCCCCGCGACCCCCTCCGCCCTCGCCCCCGCCAGCGCCCCGGAGACGCGCCCGCCCGGCTTACCCAGCGCCCCGGTCAGGATGCGGGGACTGGCTGCGTGAGGGACGGCGGCGCAGCGCAGCGCCGGCAGCACCAGCAGCAGCGCCCGCAGTCGGCGGGCGAGCGAGGCTGCGGTGCGGCGGCGCTCCGGAGGAGGGAACATGCTGAGCGTCTCTAACTTCGGGGGGCCCGTCTCGAACTTCGCTTTGGGAACCGGAGTGAACGCTGAAAGCGGTTATATGAGCTGGCCAATCCCCGGCGGGGGCGGGGCAAGGTGAAGAAAGCGGCGTGGGAAAGGGGGCGGAATGTGGAGTCTGGTATAGCTGCCTTAATCCGGTGTCTCTCTCTCTGTCTGTAGAGATTCTCAATCCTCCGGGTCCTGGGATTGTCCCCCCCAGATGCTTTTCCAAAAGGCAATTAGACTCCCCCCCCCCCGGAAACGTTTCACCTCTGGTCCCAGAAGCTTCTTCAGTTCTGCCAGATGTCAGAACTGGGGAGTATCTCTCTCTCTGGACGGTCCCACCCCTCCACCGCCCAGGCGTAGCTACAGATACCTCTATCTCTCTATCTCGATACCTACCTCACATAGGTATTCTTAAGGTGCTAGCTGTCAATAGGTAGGTTAGGTGGTTAGGCAGGCGGGCAGGCAGGCAGATGAAAGCTAGAGGGACAGGAGACAGATGAGAGAATAGAGAAAAGAGAAAAGAGAAAGAAAGAAAGAAAGAAAGAAAGAAAGAAAGAAAGAAAGAAAGAAAGAAAGAAAGAAAGAAAGAAAGAAAGAAGAAAGAGACAGACAGATGATAGATAGATAGATAGATAGATAGATAGATAGATGGATGGATGGATGGATGGATGGATGGATGGATGGATGGATGGATGGATGGAGGGAGGGAGGGAGGGAGGGAGACAGGCAGGCAGGCAGGCAGGCAGGCAGGCAGGCAGATTATAAGTAGAAAGATGATAGAAGCACACAAATACATACAGTGTATGTGTATATACAGTCTCTCTCTCTCTCCCTCTCTCTCTCATCTGCCTACCTACCTACCTTATCTTACCCATCTGTCTGTCTACCTACCTACTTGCCTGCCTGCCTGCCTATTTGTCTGTCTGTCTGTCCGTCCGTCTGTCTGTCTACCTATCTACCTGTCTGTTTACCTACCTATCTACCTATCTATCTACCTACCTACCTACCTACCTATCTATCTATCCTCAACTTACAAATACAAATTGGGACTAGAATTTCCATTGCTATGCATTAAGTGAATCCTGCCTGATTTTTTTTTTTACCACGGTTGCTAAGCAAATCAATGCAGTTGTTAAATGATTCGTGTGGTCGTTCAGCAAATCTGGCTTCCCCCATCACATGACCCCAGGACAGTGCAACGGTCCTCAGTGCACGCCAGTCGCCAAGCACCCAAAATCTGATCTTGTGACAATCAGGATGTTGTGAAGGCGTTCCCTCCAAGGAGTGGCTCTCAGTCATTTATGAAGCCCAATGACTTTTCAGCCAGCCCAATGCCTCATTTTCCATTTAAGCTGTATAATATGAATCATAAAAGGACATCAATAATTGCACACGGATTAACACCAAAACCGAGGAAGGCCGAGACTTCTGTAAATGTTTATGGGAAAAGAAGGGATGGAGAGGAAACGGAGCAGAAAAAGAATTAAAAGCCTTCCTGCTGGGGGCCAAAAATTGGGGAAATCAAATCATTGATCGATCCTAAAAGTTTAAATTGATCAGACAGATCCTAAAAGCTTAAGCTTAGGGGAGGAAGCAGGAATCTTCTTTTCAGGAGTTGTGATCTTGCACACCTATACAGCTTTTTAAATTCTTACCACGGGTGGGAGTTGGGGAAATAAGATGGCAAGAGGTAGCTTCCAGATCTTTTGTGCCACCATTTGCACAATACGTCACACCATTATTAAGGTCTGAAAAAAATTTTAATATGATGTTTTATTTTGAGAATTTTGGATTATGCTATATTGATTGTTTGGTGGTTTTATATCCTGTAAATATGGAAGTAAACTTGTTACTGTTGTTATACATTTTGATTATGTCTGGCCTTACAGCTGTAATAAACAGATTGATCGATTGATCTTGAAGGACATTTCTCGGCAGTTGCAACTAAGGAAATGGCCACACATTTATTCTATTTATTATTCATTCATTCATTCATTGCATTGTCGCCCATCTCTCCATCTCCTTGTCTCGGTGATGCCAGGAAATGTCCTTTTAGCAACCACCAGAAAGGCAGAAATATTTAATAACTCCGGGCGAGAAAGCATTCAGAGGCTTTTGCCACACGGGAAATCTTTCACCGCCGTTACTGTAATAGTTTTGGGTTTTGTAGTCCATAATAGCAGCAGCAGCAGCCGGTAAAAGCAGAGGGAAGGAGCAGAGGGAAGCTGGTTGAACAATTCAGACAACCGAAGCGTGTTGCAGAGGGAAAGAGAGCAGAGAACTAGCCGGGATCAAACCTGCCACTGCAGCGAAAATGAAAATGTTGGGAAGAAGAGAAATATGGACAGCAAAGGGTTCCTCCTTGGGGAAATGATTTAACAGCCGGGGGGGACTAGGGGGGTATCACCCCCAAAATTTCAGGGTTCATTTGCAACCCTCCCTTCAACGCATGGGAAAGCATTTGAACAAGAAGGTGAATTGAAAGAAGGGACATCTGGAAGGAGGGGCTGCATTCGATCGCACAAACGCATCGGTTCTTGCGAAAGGTGGAGCAAGCCGGTTTGGATAACAGAATAACAGCGTTGGAAGGGACTTTGGAGGTCATCTAATCCAGCCCCAGGCTCAAGCAGGAGACCCTTTACCATTTCAGACAAATGGGTGTCCAGTCTCCTCTTAAAAGTCTCCAGTGATGGAGCACCCACAACTTCTGAAGACACGTTGGTCTACTGGTTAATTGTTCTCACTGTTAGGAAATGTCTCTTTAGTTCCAGGTTGCTTCTCTCCTTGATTAGTTTCCATCTGTTGCCCTGTTCAGAAGGGCAAGCAAAAGTTTGCTATGAAAACTTCAGGAATACAGAATAACAGAGCTGAAAGGGACCCTGGAGGTCATCTAGTCCAATCCTCTGCTCAGGCAGGAAACCCCATACCATTTCGGACAAATGGCTGTCCAGTCTCTTTTTAAAAACTTTCAGTGTTGGAGCATTCACCGCTTCTGGAGGCAGGTTGTTCCACTGGTTAATTGTTCTCACTGTCAGGAAGTTTCTCCTTAGTTCCAGCTTCTCTCCTTGATTAGTTTCCATCTGTTGCTTCTTGTCCTGCCTTCAGG
>NW_015387433.1:97793-247253 GCF_001527695.2 Protobothrops mucrosquamatus
TCAGGCAGGAAACCCCATACCATTTCGGACAAATGGCTGTCCAGTCTCTTTTTAAAAACTTTCAGTGTTGGAGCATTCACCGCTTCTGGAGGCAGGTTGTTCCACTGGTTAATTGTTCTCACTGTCAGGAAGTTTCTCCTTAGTTCCAGCTTCTCTCCTTGATTAGTTTCCATCTGTTGCTTCTTGTCCTGCCTTCAGGGGCTTTGGGGAATGGGCTGACCCCCCTTTTCTTTGTGGTAGCCCCTCAATATTGGAAGACTGCTATCAAGTCACCCCGGTCCTTCTTTTCACTAGACTAGACATACCCAATTCCTGCAACTGTTCTTCGTATGTTTTATCCTCCACTCTATCATCTTTGTTGCTCTTTTCTTACCTGACCTTGATCACCTGACCTTGATGGCTAGCTGATCCTCAGATGTTAGTTAGTTGGTTGGTTAGTTAGTTTGCAAGAAGAAGGCTTGTGAGAGAGGCTAATCCATGCCACGCTCAGTCTTGTGTTTTCAGGCTGCAACGGGAAACATCAGATTTTCCATCTTTCCAAGCAAGGTCTCCTGACCTTGTGATGAATGACAGATGGCTGTGTGATTATTGTAAGCAGTGTGTAAGCTAGTGTGATTACTGAAAACAAGGGATGAGCAGGATATCGGGGGTGAATCCAGGGGAAACAGAGAACAAAGCAGAAGCAGGAGTTAACCAGATTCTCACAATCTGATTATTGGCTGACACTCCCTGACACGAACGGATGATGGTTCAGAACTCAGCAGCTTGCTTCTGGTCCTCTTTTCCTAAAACTAGGTGGAGTCACCGTTTCTCAGCTGACAAAGCTGGATCAGGTTGGAAAAATAGTTTTAAAAAGAAGAGTTGGCCTAGAAAGCAGAAGGGTGCGAGTTCCAGATTTTCCTTAAGCACAGAAGCCAGCTGGGAGATTTTAGGTCAATCTTGATCCACCTGGTAGGGTTATTGTGGTGGTGAAAATAGGGAGTGGGAGCATCCAGTACACCACTTTGAGTTGCGCAAAATAAAGGGAGGATCTAAGAATTACTTTTCTTAACTAATGCAAGAACTGTATTCTTGGTTCTGTAAAAGGCTGCATTTCTGCAGAAGTCATGGAGGTAATTGCTCCAGCAGATTGTTATATTTATGATCATTTAGCCGATGAATAATGCCATAATGTTGAAGATTTGCCAGCTCATTATCATAATGATATTTACGACACTTTATCCAGCTGGTGGTGATAATTTATAATCATCTGTAGCTATAGATGTTAATTTATTTCAAATCCAACTGGACACTGAATTCTCACGGAAATTATTTTGTTTGATAAGCAATTTGCACTTCTGGTTTTTCGAGGAATACATCCTGATTCATGTTTTCTTTTCCCTTTAAATCTGGCTGCCCTGTCTTCCTGTCCATCCTGGCCAAGTGGCCGGACATCATTTTCTGGGATACAGGAATGGGTTGATGGTGCCACTGAGTACAAGGATGAATGGTGTGATTGAAGTCATTTCCTACAGAAACTCAAATGACCATTCATAACTATGCATGTTTACCGCAACTTCCCAAAAATCTTCCAGCCCATTTATTGAAAGAAAATACACCCAGTTTGGGAATGGAATGGACAGTGGGGGTTGAGGGGAAACAACCAGTTCAACCCCTCTGGCCAGAGAGATCGAAAATCAAACCAGTTCTTTCAGGTAGCGAAACGCAATTCCTGCTCAGCGGACACAGGTTCAAATTTGTTCTCCAAAATTCCAAAAGCTTCTTTATCATTTTCAACCTGTTCAGAAGGGCAAGCAAAAGTTTACTATGAAAGCTTCAGGAATACAGAATAACAGAGTTGAAAGGGACCTTGGAGGTCATCTAGTCCAACCCTCTGCTCAGGCAGGAAACCCTATACCATTTCGGACAAATGGCTGTCCAGTCTCTTCTTAAAAACTTTCAGTGTTGGAGCATTCACCGCTTCTGGAGGCAGGTTGTTCCATTGGTTAATTGTTCTAACTGTCAGGAAGTTTCTCCTTAGTTCTAGGCTGCTTCTCTCCTTGATTAGTTTTCCTCCATTGCTTCTCGTCCTGCCTTCAGGCGCTTTGGAGAATAACTTGACTCCCTCTCCTTTGGGGCAGCCCCTTGGATATTGGAACGCTGCTTTCATATCATAGTCCTTCTTTTCACTAGACTAGACATACACAATTCCTGCAACAAGACACTGTTTTCTAATCAGGGTTGATTTCAAGTGTCCTACTTATCTTCTCATGGAAATGGAAAAGATTCTGTCTTTTCCTGAGCAGGAGGCTCATAAGTTTCGTATTTCCCCAAGTCTCCTGGCTATCTCCCTTTTATCTACCCGGTGGCTCTTTGATCCCCTTTTTTTTTTGCCCTATGATGCACTATTTCGCTCAATGGAAGGTTACAAACAATCAAAGAGACGCAGAAGTGTGCAGATGATAACCCTGTCACATTTAGCGTGAGTGTTACTTTTTAACCTTGGGTTTCTGAACCCTACGGATTTCAACTTTGGCTACTATTAGATGAGAACTCTGCCTCAATTAAATTACACGAGTCCGGTGTCAAGAGGATGGAAATGATTAAATGATGGATTTAGAATTCAAACAGAGAACAAACGTTGCATATAGCACGGGATTGACCTTCACCAGTTGAGAGATAAGCTAAAAAGAGAGAGATAAGCTAAAAAGAGAGAGATAAGGTAAAAAGCTTGCTCAATTCCTTTCGCTTTGAGTACAAACAGAATGTCTTATCGGCCAGAAACAGTCGGTTGAAAGTTTAAAAACAAAAGTTGGTGAAACCTCCCACAAAGACTGTTCAGAATAATAGCAATAACAATAGACTTATACACCGCCTCACAGTGCTTTACAGCCCTCTCTAAGCAGTTTACAGAGTCAGCCTCCCTCCCCACAACGATCTGGGTCCTCATTTTACCAACCTCGGAAGGATGGAAGGCTGAGTCAACCTTGAGCCGGTCAGGATCGAACTCTTGGCAGTGAGCAGAGTCAGCCTGCAATGTTGCCTTCTGACCACTGCACCACCACTCTTTAATAAAGATAAGACAGAACTGGAATATTTCGAAATCTGGGACAAATTTTACCGCTGGTATGAATCAAGGAGAACTGCTCGGATCTTAAGCTAACGATAGGATTGAAACATACACATAATTGTACATATAATTGTATATATAATTGTATTATGTAGAAGAATGAGGTGTATATAGAGGTTAAGGATGATGTATTAAGTTTTTGTATCACGAGAAACAAATTGTTAGGAATNCTTCCACAGGGGTGTCCAATTTTGGCAACTTTAAGACTTGTGAACTTCATGTAAAAAAGATGTTGAGACTCTAGAAAGAGCGCAGAGAAGAGCAACAAAGATGATTAGGGGACTGGAGGCTGAAACATATAAGGAACGGTTGCTGGAATTGGGAATGTCTAGTTTAATGAAGAGAAGGACGAGGGGGGACATGATAGCAGTGTTCCAATACCTCAGGGGCTGCCCCAAAGAAGAGGGAGTCAAGCTATTTTCCAAAGCGCCTGAAGGCAGGACAAGAAGCAACGGGTGGAAACTAATCAAGGAGAGAAGCAACCTAGATAGAACTAAGGAGAAACTTCCTAACAGTTAGAACAATTAACCAGTGGAACAACCTGCCTCCAGAAGCGGTGAATGCCCAAACTGCAACCCAAAACCCACTTATGTATCATTGCGTGCCGGGTGGGCATGGCCCATTGGGTGGGCATGGCCCATTGGGTAGGTGTGGCCCATTGGGTGGGCGTGGCTGCAGTGGTAACGGCAGACAGGGTGGGACTAAAAAGTTCAATCAATTCCAACTTTGCGAGATCTTTTTTTTCCATGAGAAGTTGAAATTGATTGATTGAACTTTTTTTTTTTGCACACGGCAGCGGAGGCCTAAAGAAAAAAAGTTTTATAAAATCCAACTGAAGGCCTAGGACTGGGGCAATGGCGCACGTGCCCACAGAGAAGGCTCTGCGTGCCACCTGTGGCACGCGTGCCATAGGTTCGCCACCACGGGCTTACATGGTTAAGCTTATTTGCTTTAGCCCAGGAGTCCCCAAATCCTGGTCCATGGACGGCACCGGTCCACGGCAGGCCAGAAACTGGTCCGTGCAAACAAGCAAAGCCCCATCCGCAGGATGCAGGCAGCACACGAAACCACCTCGCCTCCAGTCCGTGAAAATGATCTCTCTCCCGGAGAAACACATAGACTATAAACCTGATTTTTTTTTTCACTAGGTACAATGCCAGAAAAACCTGATAAGCAAAGTGCATATTTAATTCTACATGTGATAACAGCGGGAAGAATTATATTTGCACAATATTGGAAGAACGAAGAAATACCACCAGAAGAAGAAATAATAAAAAAAATATTAGACTGTGCGGAAATGGACAGACTTACTTGAAGGTTGAAAGAAAAAGGAGAAACAGACTATTTTCAAACGTGGGACCTATTTTATGAATGGTTAGAGAAAAGATTTAGGGATTAGGAATTTAATTTGTATTGGTGAATAAGATACTCAGACAACACGTTTTTGTTGAATAATTATGATTGAACTCTGTTTAAAAAACAATAATAATAATAAAACTTTTTTTTAAAAAAAAAATATTTCTCCAAAGAACCAGTCCCTGTTGCCCAAAAGGTTGGGAACCTCTGCTTTAGCCCCCAAGCCTGATCTTGCAAATTAAGCAAATCTTAAATTTTTAGAGGAGCGGCAGCATTCTTGTACCACTGGATAGCGGTTGCTGCTTAACCAAAGTCTTCTCTGGGGCTATTTTAAGCTGCATTGGCTATTTATCCCACTCCAGTGAGATCATGGGGCGTTTACAGGAACGAGATTGTTCAGTGTCTCCCTTGTAAAATAAATGTCATTCGAGTGGGGGGGGGCTATTTCCATTTATATGAATTACTATTGATTTTGGCCTTGCCAGCAGTTGGGAGAAAATATGACTTCATTCCGAATGAACTGCAGGGAAAAATCAAGTTTTGGGGCATGGAAATTCAAGTTGAAAAATTAGAAGGACCAAAATGTTGGAAACGGAGATTTGGAGAAAAAAAAAAGTAAAGAGAGATTGCTCTGCTTAATCGCCCGGAGAGGAAGCTAAAAGTGCATTTTAATGAGGGATGTGGGAATAAAGATATTATTAACTACCCAGTGTTGCTTGGGTAAACTCGCATCTCAATATAATGGAAGCTTTTCCAGCAGCCTCCTAAGTGCCAAGGGAGATTTGAGAATTCAGGATGGCAATATAAAATTCACCGAGCCAGAGAAAAACAAAAAGGATTTCAAACCCATGGACCAACATTCTGGTTTAACGGCGTCTGGGGCAGGTTACTTCCTGCAAGCCCTAAAGGAGTCTAATAAATGTCTTCGGATATGCAGGTATGCAGCTAATAGTTTCTGCAAGGTGCAATTACTTGAATTCCAGTGTGTAATAAATACCACAGGAAGACATAAATACTAAGATGGGTTTTCAGTTATCTGCTTCAGATACCACATCCGTGGCAACTTAAAGCTTTGTGAACTTCAACGCCAAGAATTTTGGGCATTGAAGTCCACAAACCTTCAATCTGCCAATGTTATGGACTTCCAGCTCCCAGAATTCCCCAGCCTGCAATCCCAGGCTGGCTGGGCAATTCTGGGAGTTGAAGTCCATAAAGCTTCAAGCTGCCAACTTTATTGACTTCAACTCCCAGAATTCTCCAGCCTACAATCCTAGGCTGGCTGGGCAATTCTGGGAATTGAAGTCCATAAAGCTTCAAGCTGCCAACTTTATGGACTTCAACTCCCAGAATTCCCCAGCCTACAATCCAAGGCTGGCTGGGGAATTATGGGAGTTGAAGTCCACAAAGCTTCAAGTTGCCAACTTTCTTTGTGGACTTCCAACTCCCAGAATCCCCCAGCTTGCAATCAAGTTGCCACGGTTGAGAAACACCAGTTTAGACCGATCCTCTCCCACTAGCTGTCTTCGGTCCCACTTCTCAGGGGACACAAGAATTTTATTAGTGGCTTTTAAGATCTGTTGATCATCCACTACAGCGGTTTCCCTCCATCTTGGCTGCGTTGAGATGACTGGAAATGGCAGAAGAAGGTCAGGAACTAGAGAAAGCGCATTCAAGGGCAACACAGAGTTAACTGGGAAGAAGAATTTGCAGGCAGGAAGCCTGTGGGTTTTGGTGTGTTTTTTTTTTTAAAAAAAAGGTTGAGTTTCCAGTGCACACCTGAAGTGAGAAAAAAACAGTCAACCGTCCCATTGCATGTTTTCCATTTTCCTCTGCAGCTCTGGAGGGCAAACGGTTCTCGTGGGCAGAGGTGCGAAGTACAACAGCAGCAACCGCACCGCTAAATACGGTTAAACATTTGTCACTTCTCCGCTTTTCTTATTTTTCCTCCCCTGCTGCGGTTCCAATTTTCTTGAGAAATTTTTACCTTCGGCGTGGGGGAGAGGAACACTCGGCGTTTTGCGGAACTCATTCTGAAGGCGGCTTTGCATCGATCTGAAATCACCTGTGGAAAACCCATGGGGGGGGAAATGAAAATTGTAGGTTCACACCTTTCACCCTCTGGGTGGGCGTCCTGAGCCATGGTGGGTAAAGGTGAGCCCGCTTGCAGGTCTTCCACCACTTGTGAGGGGTTGAGTAGGGGGCTTCTGGAGGTGGGGAAGGCCCTCAGCCCGAGACTCTAATCCAGTCTGATAAAAACACAAGTTTCAATAATATTTGTAGTTCGGGGTCGAAATGAGGGCTCCTTGGTGCTCTTTGAGCTGGGTGGTTTTTTTGCAGACGTTTCTTGACCTAACTAGGTAGCATCATCAGTAATAGAACGGAATGGAGGAAGGAAAGGAGGAGGAGGAGGAGGAGAACTGTGAGGTACTTGATGCTCTCTGAACTTGATTGTTTTCTTGCAGACGTTTCTTGACCCAACTAGGTAACATCATCAGTAATAGAACGGAATGGAGGAAGGAGAGGAGGAGGAGGAGGAGGAGGAGGAGGAGGAGGAGGAGGACAACTGTGGGGTACTTGATGCTCTCTGAACTTGATTGTTTTCTTGAAGACGTTTCTTGACCCAACTAGGTAACATCATCAGTAATAGAATGCAATGGAGGAGGAAAAGGAGGAGGAGGAGGAGGAGGAGGAGGACGACGACGACGATGATGACGATGACGACGACAACAACAACTGTGCGGTGCTTGATGCTCTCTGAACTTGATTGTTTCCTTGCAGACGTTTCTTGACCCAATTAGGTAACATCATCAGTGCTGTTGCCTAGTTTGGGTAATGAAATGTCTGCAAGAAAACAGCCAAATAAACAACTGCAAGAAAACCACCAAGCTCAGAGAGCACCAAGGGCCCCCCCAAACACAAGTTGGCCTTTAACCCAACTATTGAAGAATGCAAACCAGGCTTTTTAAACATGAGATGCTGGAAAGGTTAGATTCTTTACATTCCATTTAAAAAGAGCGTTGAGTAGAACTGTGGGTAACCCTTGACTTACAATCAGAATTTCCTTTGCTAAGCCAAACATGACCACAATCTGGCAAAAAGACCTCACAAATTACTGCCATGGGACCACAGAATGCTGCAGAACTAATTAAGAAGTATTTTTAGCAGGTAGAGGGTCTGTTGTGAGTTCACTAAGCGACTAGTCCTTAAGAGGGGACTAGCTGTAAAAGCATTCAATTCTGGTCCATCCTACTCCTGAGAAAGGATGTTTTCGGAATTTCTGGAAAATCTCTCGCGATTCCTACTTCTCCAACGTGGCACAATGCACTTTTCACTTACTGAAAGAATTCTTTCATTCCTGGTGGTCAAAGCAGCGATTCTGGTTCCACCCCAAGGATCCGCTGCCTGAAAAATGCTCCAAAAGGTCACTGAGGCAGGAATCCAGCAGATTTTTTAAAAAAAATTAAGGGGGGAGAAAGGAGAATTTCTCTTCCCGAATCTCTTTTCTAAGGAAAGTTGGCTTGAAATCTTTAGGTGGAGCTGCATTGGTGATGGAGAAACAGCGCTCTCTGCTGTCCAAAAAGGTTATTTATTATTATTTTTTCCTTCTATTGAATGGTTTCTCCAAGTCCATTCGGAAAAATCCTTGCAGTTTTCTTGGCAAGGTTTTTCCAAAGTGGTTTGACATTGTCTCCTTCCTGGAGCTCAGAAAAAGGGGCTGGTCCAAGGTCACCCAGCTGGTTTTGTGGCTAAGATGGGACTAGAACTCACAACCTGGTTTCTAGCCCGCTGCCTTAACCACTACACCGAACTGGCTGTCAAATTAACGACACTCCACTATCTCAAGCCCAGATTCGTAGATGTATCCCCAAAGGGACTAATCTTAGATCACACCGAGCTTCCAGCCGAATTTGGAAACTCCAAAGTTTGCACAAGGACATAAAAATTAACAGGGGGAAAAGTTAACAGAAGCAAAAAAGAATTCCTTTTTACGTCTTAAGATGGCGGGCAGCGTGCGACTGGGTGAGCGCCATCTGCCCTTGACTTTCTAACAAGCCGGGATTCTAACGGCCCAAGTGAGAAAACTATAAGCAATCTTGAAAAATAAAATGCAGTTGTTTGACATAGGATTCAAAAATCTTTTATGTCCCTTAATCGCATCTCATGGGCCTCAAGTACAGGCTAAGGCAGTGGTGGCGAACCTTTGGCACGCATGCCAGAGGCGGCACTCAGAGCCCTCTCTGTGGGCACGCACACCATGCCCTCTTCAACCAGCCGCCTGCTAACTGGCCGAGGTCCCACATGGCCGGATGCATCCCAGCACCCATGCGCCCGCTGGCCTGTGTGTGTGGAGGGCGATGGTGTCAGGCAGCAGCCGCCCCGGCCCCTGCCTCACCTTGCCCTGTGACAATGGCACACCCGCCGTGCCTTGCCTCACCCCGCAGGATGAGCCTCCTGCCCACCACCCCACCTGCCAGAGACCCCCTGGATCTCCCCCAACCCTGCCCGGCCCCCACAGACGTCCCTCCCCACAAGCAACATCGAGGTGATCACACCCACCTTGGCCACACCCACCCAATCTGCCATGACCACCACAGCCACGCCCATCCAGTGGGCCACGCCCACCTGGCACCCGGTGATAAATAAGTGGGGTTTGGGTTGCAGTTTGGCCACTCAGTCTCTAAAAGGTTTGCCATCACTGGACTAAGGACTTACGACCAAAATTGGGATTAGAATTTCCATCGCTAAGCGAAGAGGTCGTGCCCAATTTTATGCCTTTTTTTTTTTTGACGTGCTATGGGAATCATGTGGTCATTAAGCAAATCCAAATCCCCCCCAATGAGTTTGCTTGGCAGAAGCCGGCTGGGACGGTCACAAATGGGGATCACGTGACACCACCCCACAAGACGTTGCAACCATGGTAAATCCATGCCAGTTCCCAAGTGCCCAAATTCTGATCAAGTGACGGTGGGAGATGCTGCAACCGTGGTTAAGTAGGAAGACCAGTTGTAAATCACTTTTTTTTTCAAGGCAGTTCCAACTTGGAACTAAAAACTAAACAAATGGTGGTTGAGTCAAGGATTAGCTGCTGTAATAACCTAAGCAGCAGCAGCAGCAGCAGCAAGAAGCAAGCAAGAGATTATTTGGAGGAAACCAGATTTAATGACACAGTTTAAGAGTCCAGCAAGCCACTTGGGAAGCTTGGCCAGGGCAGGAAGAAAAACCACCACAAGGAAGAGAGGGAAATGAGTGCATTCTTCAAATGATCAAGGAGCCCTTTTAGGGATGGGGCAGAGCTGAGTCATTTCTGGAGCAGGCAATAACATCCAGATCCTGGAACGTTCCCGTCTTAAGGCAGCCGTTTTGCCAAACTGCAGTCCGATGTTCAGAGCTCCTGTTGAAAGGGTCCTCGTTTGGAGTCAAGGAGAAGGAGATGGGACACAACATTCTGGGACCCCGCAATGCAAAGGGAGAAGGAACACACCGAGGAATGGGGGTGGGGGGACCCACATGCGTCGAAGGGCCGGCTTGGGGGTGCAGAGATCGCATGCGTCGCGTCACCTCCTACGGGATCGGAGGCCTGGCGGAGGTTAAGGGGCTCCTCCTGCAAAGATGAGCTCCAGGGCAGCCTGGATGTCCCCCCCGGTGGCCTGCAGGGCGCGGAGGCTCAGCTCGTCGTCATGGATGCCCATGTCTCGCAGCTGCTGCAGCTGGGGCTGCCACTGGCTCTGCAAGGGGAAAGCGAACAAAGGAAGGGACAGCAGGTCAATCAACGTCACCGATACAGAAATAGCCGGGCCCTGGTGCAAGATTCGAGTCTCTCTCGCTCCCATCACTGCTGAGCCTCACCTGTCTCTCTGGGGTGCTGGGAAGAGGCCAGCAGAACTGGGTACTTTAGACAACCGCGGAGTCCTTGCGGCTCTCGATGGTCTCCTTGCAGATGTTTCATTACCCAGCTAAGTATCACCATCAGTGTGAGGGAGTGTGGGGTCTACTCCCTGTTTGTGTACAGGGAAGGTGCCCTGATAATGTTGGTGGGGGTGATGGGGGTTTTCCCCTTGGTAGTTTCCTGATTAGGGTGGGGTTTTTTTTTCTATTTGATAAGTTTGTCTGGTGTTAATCCCTGCTTATCTGAGTGTCAGCTACTGAAGAGGGTGCGTTCTTCTCTTTTGGTTTCCTTCTTAGCTTTTTTCTTTTGCCTCTTTTGAATGGGGTGAAAATGTGGTTTGTCTCTGTGTGTCTGTGGGTGGCTGATTTGTATGAATGCCAAGCTTCCAGGTGTTCCCGGCAGTTTTGAGATTTAGCTTGGTGGTCTAGGATGCCCCCAGTTTCCCAATTTAGACCATTGGAGGGCTGAACCCAAATGCAAGGACATGAATGAGAAGGACGAGGGGGGACATGATAGCAGTGTTCCAATATCTCAGGGGCTGCCCCAAAGAAGAGGCAGTCAAGCTATTCTCCAAAGCACCCGAAGGCAGGACAAGAAGAAGCAACGGATGGAAACTTATCAAGGAGAGAAGCAACCCAGAACTAAGGAGAAACTTCCTGACAGTGAGAACAATTAACCAGCGGAACAACCTGCCTCCAGAAGTTGTGAATGCTCCAACACTGGAAGTTTTTAAGAAGAAACTGGACAGCCATTTGTCCAAAATGGTATAGGGTTTCCTGCCTGAGCAGGGGGTTGGACTAGATGACCTCCAAGGTCCCTTCCAACTTTACCATTTAGGACCTGGTGAGAATGAATGAATAAATGAATGAATGAACCATCCCAGCTTCTTGAGGTTTACAGACCTGAAGGTTAGGCTGTCCTGATGCCTGGAGGGCGTGCTGCAAGGCCTGGCTGAAGAGGTCATTGGTGATGGGTGTTCCCGACTGCACGCTGGAGGACATGGGAGATGTGCCGGATGAATGTCCCTGAAAAGGCAGAAACTGTCAATCAAGAGTAGACCACGCCTTCCTACGCTTGCCAGGCCCATTCCTGGCTTACCAGCCAGCTTAGCACGAAGGAAGGCGACGTGTAACAACATTCATAACTCAGGAAGATGTGTTTTTTTTTATCAAGAAACTACATGAGACTCCTTGCATGCCTCAGAATAAGAAAAGGCTTATCCACAGATTTATCCAAGTTTTCTTTTTTCTTCAGGCTTTCCTGACAGCCTAAAGTTGCCGCTGCTTTCAGAGACACGCTAAAGACGTGCTGCTTTAATGATTCCGCTCATTAAAGCAGATGCAGCATGCCTTCCTTTTTTATATAAATGTGATCATGCCTGAAAAGAAGACGCTTGCAGAAACCCAAAGCTCTTCTTCCAAGCCGTTTTTGAAATCGGCGCTGGACTAATATCAACAATTCCTCAACCCGGTGCCCTCCAGAGATATCGGACTGCAGGGCCTGCAACCCCCAGACTGGCTGGGGAATTCTGGGAGTTGAAGTCCAGACTGGCTGGGGAATTCTGGGAGTTGAATTCTGGGAGTTAAAGTGGCCAAGTCTGAGAAACATTGCTTTAGGCCACGGCGCATCAAAGGGCCAAGTTTGAAGACCCCTGGTCTCGATCAATCAATGCATGTTGCAAAAAAGTTCTGATTTGTGGTTGTGGCTGCAGTTTGAGCCTCTCTTTTTTTTTTTTTTAACTACTCCACTCTTGGTTTCCCCAAATTCACTGAAAGGGAATCCAGTTTTCTACAGACAGAGGCAGGTACGAAATAACAGTAAAAATGTTTTTCTTTGTGCTTTTTTTTAATTGAAGATGTCTCCCCATGTAACAGTATACCCTGAATTAACTTAAGAGATGAGCCTAGACCAGGGGTCTTCAAACGTGGCCCTTTTATGACTTGTGGACTTCAACTCCCAGAATTCCTCAGCCAGGCACGCGTGCCTGGCTGAGGAATTCTGGGAGTTGAAGTCCACAAGTCATAAAAGGGCCACGTTTGAAGACCCCTGCTTTAGACCAAGTCTTTCCCACTGTCACCTCTCAAGAGGGAGTAGACCTGCATCCCGCTGACCTGGGTTCCAGGCGTTGGGGTATGTGAGCTGCTCTCCGGGGTGCTGGCCAGGGCAAGGGCGGTGGCCAACTCGCTCTGAGTGATGGGCCGAGGCCCCGCTGCGCCTGTGTAGCCAAGAGATGCTGGCCGGGATCCAGAGGTGCTACTGGATGGGGTGGTCCTTGTGCTCTGTCGGGAGAGAAGAGGCCTCACTCAGAACAAGGCTTGGATTAAAAAAAAAAATCCTTACTCCCCATTCCGACCCAGGATAAGATGAAGCTGCTGAGAGCTCCAGAGTTTTTCAAAGCCACATTTTAAACTCGGAAGAATAATCCCGTATTGCTGCCAAGAGAAGATCTGAGAAAGGTACAGATCAGTGCCTTCTAAACTCATAGAGGTCCTGTATACTGCACGAGTCGGAGGGCTGAGAAAATAGCTACAGACCCCCCACATCCTGGACATAAAGTGTTTCAACTCCTCCCCTCTGGACGGTGCAACAGGGCATTGCGTGCCAAAACAACTGGACACAGGGATGGGTTTTTCCCTCGTGCCTTCACTCTGCTGCACACCCGAGTCTCACAGTGCTGCCTAATGTCTATTAACCCATGCAGCGTGGCTGTAGTATTATTTATACTTATTATATTCTTTGCTCCCCCCTCTTATTAGTATTATGACTGTGATGATGATGATCATTATTCTGTTGCATTGCATGTATGCTGAGAGCTTCTGCACCGGAGACAAATTCCGTGTGTCTAATCACACTTGGCCAAATATTCTATTCTATTCTATTCTATTCTATTCTATTCTATTCTATTCTATTCTATTCTATTCTATTCTATTCTATTCTGTAATTCTATTCTATTCTGTTCTATTCAATTCTATTCTACATTCTATATTCTATTCCATTTTATATTCCATTTTATATTCTATTTTATATTCTATTCTACTCTACTCTAAATCTATTCTACTCTAATTCTATTCTATTCTATTCTATTCTATTCTGTTCTGTTCTGTTCTGTTCTATTCTATTCTATTCTCCTCTCCTCTCCTCTAATTCTATTCTATTCTATTCTATATTCTATTCTACATTCTACATTCTATTCCATTTTATATTTTATTCCATTTTATATTCCATTTTATATTCTATTCTATTCTATTCTACATTCTACATTCTATTCTGGTCTCTATTCTCTGTTCTCTATTCTCTTCATGCTTTGGCGTTCCCTTCTCAGAGACGCCCACCCATCTTCTCACGTTACCTGATGGAAGTCATCTTCATCATCAGAGAGACCTTCAAACAGGAACCCTCCTGGACAAAAGAGGGAGAGAGAAAGAAGCCACTTTGAACCTCGTCCCAAAGCCAGGCCTCTCCCACCAGACTCCAATGGCCAAGGGCTGTAATTTCAGTGACCAGGCATAAGCCACCATTCATTCAACGCCACCGTCACTTCAGGCAGTGAGGACCACATGTAGCCCCAAGTGTTAAATCCGGCAATTTCTGCTCTGTGCCGTAGCATGTTCCTTACCCGGCATGTCTCGGTAGGAGCTGGAAGGCATGCTGCTGCGCGAGGAGGTCTCTGCGGTGGGCAACGGGGCACTGCCTGCCACAGAATGAAGGACCAGGACGATGGCATTCACCAAGGCGGGATGGCTTGGGATGAGTCTAGGAAAAGCAGCGAGAACGAACCGGGGAGGAGGGCTAGAGAGGCGCTGAACCATAGAGTTGGATGGCCTCAAAGCTCACCCAGTCGGGTCTCTCAGCCTAAAATCTGCTGGATTTCCAGAATACAGTGCAAGTCCCCAACTGACACCCATTCGTTGAGTGACCATTCAAAGTCACAACAGCACTGGGAAAAGCAACTTGTGATCGTTTTTCACATTTAACAACCGTTGCAGCATCCTGTGATCCCCTTTTGTGACCTTCTGACAAGCAAAGTCAATGGGTGGGGGAACAACTGGGTTACTGACTTATCAACTGTGGCAAGCAAGGTCGTAAAACGGGCCAGTTGCGGTCGTAACACGAGGACTACCTGTATTTATCTTATTATTAACTTATTAACCTTGTGAACTCTCAGGCTTCCTCCCATTATGTATTCAAGATGGACAGTGATTAATGTTACTTATATGTAAGGCTGTAGGTCTATACATAAGTTGTATATAGTATGTTTAAATGTGTTATGTGTACATTTTGAGAGCAACTAAATTTCATTTTTAATGTATTCCATTGTGCCCACAGTAAAAAATCACAATAAAGGTTATCTATCTGTCTGTCTGTCTACCCACCTATCTATCATCTATCTCTCTATCGGTCTATCTCTGTATCTATATCTATCTGTCTCTATCTATCTACCTACCTACCTACCTATTATACAGTTTTTTGTCTGTTTGTCTACTCACCTATCTTTCTAACCACCTATCTATCTAACCACCTATCTACCTATGTATCATCCCTATCATCTATCTCTCTATCTGTCTGTCTACCCACTTATCTACCCATCTACCATCTATCTCTCTATCGCTCTATCTGTGTATCTATATCTGTCTCTATCTGTCTGTCTGTCTACCCACCTATCGATCTACCCACCTATCTACCTACCTACCTATCTATCATCCTATCTATCATTTATCTATCGGTCTATCTCTGTATCTATATCTATCTGTCTCTATCTACCTACCTACCTACCTATTATACAGTTTTCTCTTTTAATATTGTAAGCCACCCAGAGTTACCATATGGGAAGATGGGAAAATAATAAATTTTACAAATAAATAAATAAATAGAACAGCATAATGATTATTTTTTTTTAAAGCCCCTGTAGCAAACTTACGTGTCCAGCATGGCTGGGTCAGCAAAAACAGAGAACAGGTCTTTATCTTGCAGGACCCCTGTGAGATAAAGAGAGCGAGATCACTAATGAGCAAATGGCAGACAATCTTATATCTACTGAAAAATAAGGAAGCTGAAAAACCAAACCATCCTCTCTGGAGTTGAAGATAAGACCTGATTAAAAGGCTGACCTTTCCTGCTACTCGTTTTTCTTCCCATCTTTAGGATGCACAGGCGAGGTTTTAATGTTCATCATTTTCATTTTCATTTTCAGTTTTTTTTCTTTGTCCCACCTCATACAATTCTTCAAGCCTTTAATAAGGCTCTTTTAGAAATCCAATTTAGGAAAATTATCCAGGTCGCTCTCTTGATGGTGTGTACTCATAATTCTCATGGAGAAAGCTTCAGCATTTGGCCGAGGAGTTACAATCCGGCTCTAACACCCCAGACTACAACCTAACCCAATTTTGGGTCTACGACTCACCCAAAGCGATCGGATCACTGCTGAGGCCTGGGGTAGCGACAATGATCTGATCCAGAGACTCCTTATTGCCCAGCATCTTGAAAACCTGCGTGGAAAACCCAGGGAGATTCAGCTAGGCCAGAGGTCCCCAACCTTTTGGGCACCAGGGACCGGTTACGTGGAGAGAGATTTTTCCTCAGACTGGAAGGCGCGTGGTTTTGTGTGCCACCTGCATCCTGCAAATGGGGCTTTGCTTGTTTGCGTGGACTGGTTGCTGGCATGCCGTGGCCCGGTACCGGTCCATGGACCGGGGGTTGGGGACCCCTGAGCTAGGCCACGCTAGGAACCACCAGACTGGACCCCAGACCCTCGGGAAGCCAAATAAAAAACACAGAAAGAAAAGCAGAGTTTTGAGGCTCACCGAATCCCTGAAGACGGGGCTGCTGTGCAGCGCGGTGTGTAAGACGCGGAACTCCCGCACGGCGGCCATTTTATCCACTGGCTCTGTGGAAGAGACAAGGCAGCAGAGACCGGCCATGGTAACTCTCGAAAAAGCAACACGGAACGAACCTTCGCAGAACTGAATTGCCAGGGATTCCACCATCGGAAGAAATGTAATAAAGGCAGTCCTCGCTTGAACGACCGGTGGCTTAGCAACCATCCGAAGTTATGACAGACACCCCCCCACACAAAAGCATACTTTCCCTCCCAGTTCCAGAGTTCCAACAGTGGCCACATAATTATATTTTGGGCGCCTGGCAACCATTTGCCGCATCCCGCTGTCATTGTGTCTGTGATTTATTTATTTTTAGCTGTTTCTGGTCTTTGCTTCCAATTTTCCGTCAAAAAAACGCCCATGGCATATAACGGATTTGCTTAACAGTTGCCATGTTCCTCAATAACTGTGGTGTTCGTTTAACGACCACCTTCCCCCCAAAGTTGTAAAATTGGGTGCGGTTGCCTGGGAACCTGCTTGACGACCCGACACGTTTTATGACCGTAATTCCAGACTCAATTATCTTTGTACGTCGTACTGCAAAAACTGACCTGCTGTCCAGATTCCAGGCGACGTGGGTTTCTCTTGTGGTTATAAGCATGCACGTGGCCACCCAGCCTCTCCTAAAAACCTGTTTGGGTTGTGGGATCCCGATGCAGCAACGAAGTCACTGTTCCTAAGGTTGTCGCCATTTCAACGCTTGGCTTTTTTTTTTTTGCCAATAAAGGAATAACAAAGGAACCGGGAAGCAGCTTCAGATTCAAAGCGGAGAACTTACCTGGTTTCTGTTCCGGTTCGGGCCAGGATTTTCGGAGAACGTGGATGGTGGAGCCAGATTGAATCCCGTAGAATTCGAGGGTTTGTTCGTCCCGCAGTTTACGCCCGCAATAGATCAGATCTGAAAGGCAGCCAAGACTTATATTGAACCCCCCACCAAATCTGGCTGACCACACACTTGATGGATCCTAGTCTAGGGGTAGGCAACCTCGGCTCTTTTATGACTCATGGACTTCAACTCCCAGAATTCCTGAGCCAGCTATGCTATGTCCTAATCCAGGGGCAGGCAACCTTGACTCTTTTATGACTCGTGGACTTCAACTCCCAGAATTCCTGAGCCAGCTATGCTATGTCCTAATCCAGGGGTAGGCAACCTCGGCTCTTTTATGACTCGTGGACTTCAACTCCCAGAATTCCTGAGCCAGGAACTCCCAATTCTGGGAGTTGAAGTCCACGAGTCATAAAAGAGCCAAGGTTGCCTACCCCTGTCCTAGTCATAAACACTCCCCGTATTTAATAAGGCCAGTAAAAAGATTTAGAACGGAGTGAAAGAGCATTAGAGATAATCCTTAACATACAGTTGTTTAGTGACCATTGGAAGTTACAAACAGCCTGAAAAAAGTGACTTAGGACCATTTTTCACACTTACGACCGTGGCAGCATCCCCGTGGTTACATGATCAAAATCCAGTCGCTTTGCGACTGACTCATATTTACGACAGTTGCGTTGATCCTGGGGGATGTCGTGTGATCCCCTTTTGCAACCTTCTGACAAGCCACGTCCATGGGGAAGCCATTTAACAACTGTGTTACCAACTTAACAACTGAAGTGATTCATTTAACAACGGTGGCAAAAAAAATGGAATAAAACTCACCACAATTGTCCTGCTTAGCAGCAGAAATGTTGGGTTCAATTGCGGCCGTAAGTCAAGGATTACCTATATTTGACATCATTGCATCTCCGGTTTGATCCAAGGCCCAAATTTAAAAAAAATAAAAAATCAAGGAGCTGGCTGGAGGATTCTGGGAGTTGAAGTCCATGCATCTTAATGGCCTAACAATCTTTCCCAAGGCCATCAAGCTCAGCCTGGGGGAGCCACCTGGGTCTCTGATAAAACCACGTTGTACCAGCTTACCAATGAACTCTGGGTCAGGGATGGACTCCTGTAACTTTCCCGTTATGAGCTGTTTCAGGTATGAGATGCTGCAACCCCCCAGCGGGCACTCGCCCAGCTCGCTTTCCGGCAGACGCAAGATGGATTTGGGAGCCAGGGGTTGGTCGGCTAGCTTCACCGCGATGTAACACTCCGAGAGAGACATGGTGGGGCTGGGGTGATTCGATTCTCCGAGGTCCCAATCTGAACTCCAAGCAGAATCTGGAAAAGAAACTCTGTCAGAAACAAGAGCATCCATCTATCTACATCATCCATCTTCCATCTGTCTATCTATCATCTATACACAGCATCCATCCATTTATCCCGCTTCTGTCTTATCTATCTTATCTACCTATCTACAGCATCCATCTACATTATTCATCTTCTATCATCTATCTACCAATTGATCAATCTATAGCATCTATCTATCTATCTATCTATCTATCTATCTATCTACCCATCTATCCATCCATCCCATCAATCCACCTGTTCATCCACCCATCTACATCATCCATCTTCCATCTACCTGTCTATTATCTATACACAGCATCCATCCATTTATCCATCTTCTATCTTATCTAGCTTATCTACCTATCTACAGCATCTATCTATCTATCTATCTATCTATCTATCTATCTATCTATCCATCCATCCATCCATCATCTATCTACAGCATCATCCATGTAATTATTCATCTATCAATCTATCAATCTACCTATTTATCTATCTATCCATCCATCCATCTATCCCTTTCCATCCACCCATCTACACATCCATCTTCCATCTACTTATCGATCATCTATACACAGCATCCATTTATCCATCCATCCACATTTATCATCTAAATACCAATTGATCAATCAAACTATAGCATCCATCATCTATCTATCATCTATTTACAGCACCCATTAATCTACAACATCCATCTATCTTATCTTACCATGATAAATGTTTCGAACTCTGGCTGTATGTGTGTGTGTGTATGTGTGTGTGTGTAGTGCCATCTCTCTCCCACCTAAAACTAACTCCAATGCATTCATTACTAGTCCTGCTTCTGCCAACTCCACGAGGGCAAAAGGGAGCTAGTTGGGACGCGCTGGCCTACCTCGCAGGGTTGTTATGAGGATAGAAATTAATGGAGGTGGGGGTGGGGGGTGGGTGGAGAGCCCACTGAAGCCTTGGAAGAGGATCGGAGTAAACCATGCAGGAAAATAAGAGTTAAACCAAAGATAGGGGTTGGGTCTCCCTCCCCCCCCCCAAAAAAAATAAGGCCACACTCATCAGCTCTACCCATTGGGCAGTACTGCATTCCTTCTGACAGTGGCCCAGGCGAGTAATGACCCCGCTGAGGTTCACTGCTATGCTTTCTGGGAGAAAAAAAGGGGGGAGGGAAAGGGGAGCCCCCCCCCAACAGACCCTCCATACCACCCCAACCCGGCCCCTCCCCCACTAAGACCCTTTATTCCTCCTTACCTGGATGTTTACGACCAGCCGGCGGCTCCAACCGGAAACGCTTGCCCGAGCCCGCGCGAGGCATGCCGGGGATTGTAGGCGGCCGCAACGAGTGCTCACATTCCCTGCTGAGCCAAGCCGCGCCGAGTGGAAAAGAAGCGTCCGCCCGCGAGGCAGCGGCGAACGGCAGCGGAAGCTCCGCCCTCCGTATCAAGGGATGCTGGGAACTGCAGTCCTGAGGGAGGCGGGGCTTGGGAGTCGAGGCGGGCGCATTGTGACGCCCCGGCCTTCCGCGTCCTCGCCAATCGAGAAAGAGAGGGAGGGAGGAGGCGGCCAATGGGCGCGCGGGATTCAGGGGCGCGCGGGATTCAAAAGTGCTAGAGCCAGCAAGGGGCATCCTTTGCTATAGTATACGTGTATTTCACGCAAGAGACTGTGTGAAAGGTTTGCACCCTTTAGAGGCAAGGGGCGTGGAGCCTTTTATTCCCTGTGCAGTAGGACCACACAGCCCATTTGGGAGGAGAGAGGCCCTTTCCTTTTACTGTCATTAATTTTAAAAAACAGCCAGTTTTACTGATATTGACAGCCAGTAGAAACAAACCAAGTCGTAAAGAATATATCAAAGTCTGTAGACTCTTCCAGTTATTTTTTTTTAATCATACAAGTTTTACAAAGATACTTTAAGATTGTTCTCCTGGAGGATCATGAACCAATTATTCATTTGTTAAAATTTATAGGATTGCCCAACTCACGCCTATTTAAAATCCACAGTACAAAAACCCGTATCTGGCACAACCATGCCAAATTTGTAGATGCAAGAAAAGCCCAATTTGTCATCTCCAGTCAAAAATCTCTTTTCTTTAGCTTTCTTTTCTTTAAAAAAAAATAGCATTGGTGACATATAGCCACCAGAAAATAGGGTGAAGAATAACTATAAATATAACAAGGCTATTAAAATCAGTAAAGAATATACAGAGTAGTAATTAAATGAGAGGCGTTCGAGGAAGCAAAAAGATATATCCATAAAACTCAATCCATTTATTAACAGCTAGATTTATTTATTTATACCATCCATCACTCCATTTTCTCCATTTTGGTATGTTTTTTCAATGCAATGCCGATAGCATATAATTAGATTCTAATAATAGAGTACTAATTAATAAGATGCCTTAGAGAACTGAATATAGATAAGAGAGAAAAAGTAGATATTCTAGCAATATCAATTACAGATTCAGATACTGATCTTACAAGTAGGATGATTATTCTTTTTTTTAAAAAAAAAGTTTCCATCCTTTGTGCCTTAGGATCAATAGAGTCAATATTCCAAGTGAATTACAAACTGGGACCGCTTAAAACAGGCATGTCAAACTCGCAACATCACGTGACATATCGCGGCTTCCCCCCCCATTGCCGGCAGTGGGGTGGGCGTGGTTTTGGTGTGATGCATCCAGCCCGCGGGCCAGCAGTTTGACATGCCTGGATTAAAACAACCGTTCCCTTGCAGGTTGCCAATTCTATAAAAAAAAAAGGCCAGGCATCATTTCAGAGGCTGGAATGGTATAGGGCAGTGATGGCAAACCTTTTAGAGACCGAGTGCCCAAACTGCAACCCAAAACCCACTTATGTATCATCGGGTGCCGGGTGGGCATGGCCCATTGGGTGGGCGTAGCTGCCGTACTAACGGCAGACTGGGTGGGACTAAAAAGTTCAATTCCAACTTTGCGAGATCTTTTTTTTTCCCCGCGAGAAGTTGAAATTGATTGATTGAACCTTTTTTTTTTTTTTGCATACGGTGGTGGAGGCCTAAAGCGAAAAGGTTTTATAAAAGCCAGCTGAAGGCCTAGGACTGGGGTGACGGCGTGCGTGCCCACAGAAGGCTCTGCGTGCCACCTGTGGCACGTATGCCATAGGTTCGCCACCACTGGTATAGGGTTTCCTGCCTGAGCAGGGGGTTGGACTAGAAGACCTCCAAGGTCCCTTCCAACTCTGTTATTCTGCTTCTAATACCACTTCGACATGTGGATAGTGAATGGAAGCAGCAAAAAAACCCCAAAACCCTCAAAAGCACTTTCGGTGTACAATAGCTGGGCCAAATTCCTCATACTCCTGTTTGCTGATGCACATATGCTGAAAGTGAGAAAGAGAAGCTAAGAGGGATCCCCCAACCCATGCTGAGCAGGTGCGATTTGAGGGGGCAAAGATCTTGACCTCTGTATTTCGGGCAGCCAGTGCCACCACCTCCGGCTGCAACCTTTCAGCAAAGCCAGGGAACATGGAGGTGCCACCTGCCAGCACGACATTTTTAAACATTGTGCCGCGGAGGTCCTGGTCACACTTCATGACGGCATTAAAGACATTCTCGTGGATAGGACAACATATTTTACCCACGTGTTCGGCTTGGAAGAGGCCTTCGGGGCACCTGAAACGCTCATTGCCGATGGTGATCACTTGCCCGTCGGGTAGCTCATACTGCTTCTCCAGAGAGGCGGGCGTACCGGCGGCCATTTCTTTCTCAAAATCCAGGGCCACGTAGCAAAACTTCTCCTTGATGTCCTCCACCGTCTCCCTCGCTTCTGGTTGGATGTGGTAGCCTCTGTCCTTCAGCATCCGCAGGAGGAAGTCGGTCAGGTCTTCGCCGCACAGGTCTGCGCGGTGGAGAGCTCGGTGGACCGCGTGGCCTTCGTAGACGGGGACAGGATCCGTCCGGTCGTTCTTGATATCCAGAACTACTCCAGTGGTGCGGCCGGAAGCATAGAGAGAGAGAACGGCTTGGATGGGCAGGTAGAAGGCGGATGTATTGAAGCTCTCAAACATAATCTGGGTCATTTTCTCCCGGTGGCTTCTAATGTTCACGGGACGCTCGGACAGCAAGACTGGACGGTCCTCTGGAGCCACCCGCAACTCGTTGTGGAAAACGTGGTGCCAGATTTTCTCCATGTCATCCCAGTTGGTAATAAAGCCATTTTCAATGGGGTACTTCAAGGTCAGGATGTCTCTCCTGCTCTGAGCATCGCTTCCCACATAATAGGCCTTTCCGGTGGCGTCTTCCACTGCACTCTGCTGCTTGGGCCTCCCTATGACGGGACGAAGTACTGTTCGGGGCAGGTCCTCTCCTGCAAACCCTGCTCTGCAGTTCCTAGTGCTGTTGTCCACCACAAGGGCTGTAATCTCTTGGTTGGCCATTGGTAGGTAAACCTAAGAGAGAACCAGGCAGAGACATTAAGGATACACTTACTATTTCTATGGGCTCTGTGTCCTGCAAAGTCAGTACAAGAGGGGTCCTTGGTGCTCTCTGAGCTTGGCTGATTTCCTGCAGACGTTTCATTACCCCACTAGGTAGCGTCATCAATGCCAGAAGGGAGGGGCGTTTACTTGTATTTCATTTTTGTAATTGTTTGGTGTTTGTTTATATAATACACAGCACCACACATGATTGGACTGTGGGTTTTTTTGTTTTTTTAAAATGAACATATACGGAATTGTTTCTCTTTTGCTTGGAGGTGCGGGTCAGTGACATGCAAGTTAAGGCATTTTCCAAATTTTTGGCACGACAAGCCAAAACGTTGACCTAAAGTAACCTTTTCTCTTTTTGTACCGTTCCGTTTTCCCATGTTCAAATGAGAAAAAAAAAGATAAGAGTTAAGAGCTGAGTAACTTGCACTTTTAGGAGACAAGGGCTGGAAGAAATGGATTTAATAATAATAATAATAATAAAAGTTGGAAGGGACCTTGGAGGTCATCTAATCTAACCCCCTGCTCAGGCAGGAAACCCTATACCATTTCAGACAAATGGCTGTCCAGTCTCTTCTTAAAAACTTCCAGTGTTGGAGCATTCACCGCTTCTGGAGGCAGGTTGTTCCACTGGTTAATTGTTCTAACTGTCAGGAAGTTTCGCAATTCCTGAATACCTTTTCTGCAGCAGCCCAAAACATATGCTAAAGTTCAGTGACATTATGTACGATGATTTTGGTAAGGAATATACAAATTAGGGCTGGGGAACTTCTCATAGAAAAATCTTCTGGAGGACCATTAAAAAGAGCTTCCTAAACAACCTCTTATTTTAGGGGAGCATTAGTTGGACTACGAGGTCTTCCCAAGCTTCATTCAGTTCTCATTTTGGTCTGGTCCTGTTTTGGCTCTGTGTCCCATCTTACTTGCTCTTCATTCCTTCATTCCATATTCCTGTTTCTAGCCCATTCTAGATGCTGTTCACAAGGGCAGGGTTCAAACCTAGAACTTTTTGAATGTAGAGGGGATGTTCTACCACCAAGCCAGCAGCTTCTGAGCTAGCTTTGAAGAGAAATTATAATTTCTTGGTCTTTTCATCTAACATCCTGTTACAACTCAGCTTCTCTTAATCCGCAACTGGCAACTGCATTCAAACCAATAGGGGCAAAACATTTAGGGAGAGTGATGGTTTAAATCAAGTCTATACTTACCCCAAGGCAGGGTGGTTAACTTGGCAATTAATTCCACAATTGTCTCAGCAAGGATCAAATCCTTTCCTTTCCTTTGACTTTTCCCCACTGGTATTTATCAGTTTCCTGCTCGTTTTGCCCTTTGATCCTATACTTGATGTATCTGTGAACAAATGTGAATATAGGTTGCTTGTGCAATAAGTAAATATCATTAAAACATAGCTATTCCGTAAGGAGGAAAACTGCAGTATAACCAAATAAGGCTAAACAGGAGCATTTATGAGCAATATATCTTTGGATGTATTCCAAAAATCCTTCTGTGTATATTTCAAGAACATTTCCTGGTGCTTACTCAGTTTCAGAGAGTGCTATAATGTAAACCATGGGATGTCATAGAGATTTAGATGTCATAGAAATATATATATATATTTGGTGGATTGCATAAGATTAATTTCCTTACGGGCATAAATAAAAAATTTATTAAAATCAAGTGTTTGCAGTTTCTCGAAAATAGGGAGGGAGGGAGGAAGGGAGGGAGGGAGAAAGAAAGAAAGAAAGAAAGAAAGAAAGAAAGAAAGAAAGAAAGAAAGAAAGAAAGAAAGAAAGAAAGAAAGAAAGAAAGAAAGAAAGAAAGAAAGAAAGAAAAGATATGGCAGGCAGGAAAATAACTTTTCAACAACATACTAAACCATTGCTTTAAAGTTAAATCACATAATAATCCTGTTCTTCCTTCCTTTGTTCTGATAATCCAATTCCTTCCTAAACCCTTGCCTTTTGCTCTGAATTCAACTTTCTCATGGTCTGTTGACCTAATGGATCAACAACATCAGCTAGTATTGCGGGCTCAACTGGCAAGAGAAACCTCAGGACCGTATTGATTGGAAACAGGCGGAAGAGACCTCCATGCTGCAGTGGATGGAGCATGGCTACAATGAGGCTGATAGATTGCAGCAAGCAACACAGCTAGTATAAACATATTTTTGAGGCGACAAAGCATGGCAAGATGGAATGAGTCAAGCCCAAGAGTGACATCTACCATCTGTTGTGAGAAGTCAACTTTGAAGACTATTCTCCACTGGTACATGTTTCTTCGTCCTCTTGAGTACAAAATTTAATCAAGCAGGCGATGCTATTTTCTATTATTTTCCTTACAGTATTAAATCTCACCGTTTGCAGTTGGGTTGACCCAATTATGCACAATTCAGGTGTTCTCCCCTTATCTGTGCAGGATGAATGGCTTTGTTTCCCTAACCTTTTTTCTCCCTCATCCTTTAAATCAGTGTTTCTCAACCTTGACAATTTTATGGCATGTGGACTTCAACTCCCAGAATTCCACAGCCAGCATTGCTGGCTGTGGAATTCTGGGAGTTGAAGTCCACATGCCTTAAAATTGTCAAGGTTGAGAAACACTGATTTAAATATTTCCAATGTGTGTTTTATTCTATTTTTGCAAGCTGATAAGATTGCAAATTATTTCGGCGGATTTGAAATCCAATTGCCCTGAGAAGCAATGCAACAACACATAAGACTAAACTATAATTTAAGAAATGTTGGGCTGAATGCGTTGGCTAAAAATACAACTGAGCATATGGTATCGTGGGAAGAATCCAGAAAAAGAAATATTTTGGGGAGTATTAGAAAGGCAGAATATATTTCCCCAAAGGAATAACGGAGGAGATCTTTTTTTAAAAAAGGCAGAAACCGGCTCCACTCCCCCAAGCAGAAACTAGGCAGAGGCCAGCTTTTAGAAATGCAGATGTGATAATCCTTTCAGAAAAGCTGGAGCCAGGAAGCTAGAAGCTGATGAGGTTAGGAAGACAAAGACCCCTAAAATCTACATACACACCATCAGAATACACTCAGACTCAGGTCAAAGAACACGACACAAGAAATACAAAGCCTCAACCAGGAACAGGAAGCAACCTCAAAAGCCCCAGAAGGTATAAAAACCCACCATTCCCAGCTACATGTGGTCAGCTTTCCCAGAGCGGCCTGTCTGGCTCTGCTCTTCCATAAACCACAACTTTCTTTCTAAAGCAGTCTCCATTTTGTTTATTCCCGGCTTGGACTAGACCCTGGTGAAGACTTTTCTTTCAACAGTATTTTTAAGCGAAGTCAAGGCGCTAAATTAAGTTTCCACCAAACTTGGGAACCTGGGCTGCTATGCGCATGCGCCATCGTCATGACTCTCCCCCCCCCCTTTTTTCCCCTCCCGATGTAAATTGCAATATTCTCCCGCCAGGAGGCATTTATATTTCCTGCGCGCTCCCATTGGCTGTCCACTGTGGAAGGCCCGCCCTCTTCTGGAACGGAAGAATATGGCGCTGCCTTTGCTCCACCCCTTTCTTTGGCCTGCCGCTTCGCGGTTGCTATAGTAACCGTTGAAAGAATGGTTTCCCCAGCGTTGCCCCTGCTGTGTTTTTTGTTCTTTCCCTTCCCCTCGTTTTTTTTCCTCCTAGTTCTGTCTGTTTAGTTCCTCCTATTCCGCAAACTATAGAGATTAAACAACATCAAAATAACAACTATAAAACCCGACTTCCGGCCTGAACATTTTTCCTCCACATGGAGGCAAAGTACAACGTCGCTCTATCTTTGACATCTCTATGGAGAAAGGGGCATCGAGGCAAGAAGGGATAGAGCGGCACCCCGTTCGCCCGTACAATACAGCCCTATTAAAAAGGCACAAGTAAAAACCGCCCTCGCAAAAGCCTGGACTTTCTGGCCCCCCAAACCCCCCCCCAAAAAACAGAACCGGAAGTGGCGGATGGGCCCGGGCCCGCCCGGTGACGCCTCTTCCGGCGCGTGGCCCATAGAGTCCCCTCCTCCGGCCCCTCTTTCCGGCCCGGTGGGGGAGGGGGCAGGGGGCGCGGCTGAGGCGGCTGTGGCTGTGGCGGGCGCCGCGCCTGTCGCGAAGGAGACCCCGCCGGAGGACGAGGAGGAGGAGGAGGCGGCAGAGGGCGAGGTGAGGGACGGCGAGGAAGGAGGGGGGTCGGGGCCGGGCTTTCCTCTCGAGGAGGGCGCGGAGCTGTCGGGCGGGAAGCCCCGGGGCGCTCGCCTGCCGCCTTCCCCAACCTGGCGCCCGCCAGACGCGTTGCAAGCGGCTCCCGCTCTCCCCTCCCCCAGCCTCAGCACATCTCCCTACCCCCACCCGGGCCGAGTCGGTGGGCGGGGTGATGGGAGTTGTAGTCAGAGCTCTAGGTAGCCTTAGGTTTGTGGTGTGTGTGTGTGTGTGTGTGTGTGTGCGTGCTGCAGCTGTCCCCAACCTGGCGCCCACCAGAGGTGTTGCAATAGGTTCCCGTTCTTCCCTCCACCAATACGTCCCCCCGCACCCGTGCCATGTCGGTGGGGAAGGTGATGGGAGTTGTAGTCCAGAGCTCTCTAGACAGCTGCAGGTTTGGGGGGGGTGTCTGCTGCTGCTGTCCCCAACCTGGCGCCCACCAGAGGTGTTGCAGTGGCTTCCCGTGCTCCTTGCCAGACCGCTCTCTTTGCTGTGGTGTGAAAAGGATGGGAGTTGTAGTCCAGAGCACTAGACATCCCCAGGTTTTGGGGGAGGGAGGGTCTGCAGCTCTCCCCAGCCTGGTGCCCACCAGAGGTGTTGCTGTGGGCTCCCGGGCTGTCCTGCCCTCATGTCCCCTCTTTGCTGCAGTGGGAGGTGTAATTCAACCCACCAGATTCTATTCATTTATTTATATCCCGCCTTTATTATTTTCACAAATAACTCAAGGCAGCAAACGTATCCAACGCACTTTCCTCCTATTTCCCCCACAACAACAACCCTGTGAGGTTGGTTGGGTGGAGAGAGAGGGAGACTGGCCCAAAGTTAAGGCGGGACTAGAACTCACCGTCTCCTGGTGATTGGCCCAAAGTCACCCAGCAGGCTTTCATGCCTAAGGCGGGACTAGAACTCACCGTCTCCTGGTGATTGGCCCAAAGTCACCCAGCTGGCTTTCATGCCTAAGGCGGGGCTAGAACTCACCATCTCCTAGTGATTGGCCCAAAGTCACCCAGCCAGCTTTCATGCCTAAGGCAAAACTAGAACTCGCTATCTCCCAGTTTCTAACCTGGTGCCTTAACCACTAGACCAAATTGATAGGCCACAATTGTTGACGGCAGCAAACACTGCCTCCTTTATACAGTGCTTTTAGTCATGGCTTATATAGTGAAGAGCATCGCCCTCTGATCCTCCCTAGTCTTTTGGGGAGTTAACCTTGAGCGCTGCTTAGAATAAGGACTGTATAATTGCCTTTTCAACCTGCTGCTAATTAAGTCCCTTTCAGTTGCCCACTATATAAAAAAGAAGAAATATTATTTTTTCCGCCTATCCATCATAACTTTATCAACCTGTTATAATGAAAGAGCTGACCGTTACATTCAGACATACTGAAAAGCTGTGGATTGTTGACACAAGGCTGAGACGAGACAAGCCTTCAAGTTCCATGTTCCCCTACCTGCCAAATGTGACTACGAGTTTTTGTATTTGTTTTCTTTTTTCTTTTAACTAAATGCTGGTCTGAGTTATGTCCATACTTAGAACTGTGGCTAATCTGGGCCTTTGGGATTTTTCAAAGCCAGCCTGTATCATGTCACTCAGCTGTGGGTTATCATTATGCACAAAGACAGTCTTAGCGCTGGGAGGGGCTATGTTATCGTAATCCTATTAATATGCAAATGTACTTCTTGCACAATTGAGGTTTCCAGGAAGCTCACTTTAGGCTGCCTGAGTTGGAATGAGAGGAGGTTTGAAAGTGTTCATAGATTTTCTTTGGAAATTAGTTTATCTCTCGCGATGTATGTGCATCTGGAGTGCAGGAATGTAGCTATTTTGTAGGTGGTTTTATGTACAGGCAGCCCTCACTGAATGACTGGTGACTTAGCAATTGTGCAAAGTTGTGACAATGCTCCCCCCCCAAAAGATAGTTATGACCAGATTTTGAAAGTCTGATGGTTGCAACCCCCACCCCCAATTGCAACCATCAGAACTTCAAAATCTGTCATAACTACCATTTGGGAGTGGGGCTATTTGACTTTGCACGATGCTCACACAATTGCATTTTGGGCACTTAGTAACCATGGGGATGCTGTAGTGGTTTTAAGTGTGAGGACTAGTTTAAAGGTGTTTTTTTTTCCAGTGCCATCATAAGTTCAAATGGCCACTAAACTAATGGTCATAAGTGAGGGATTGCTTGTAATTTAAGCATGTTTCAAGTAGTGTTGTAGATCTAAAGAGTTTTACTAGCTGTTACCATTGTGGCCGTTAGAATAATGGTGGGATGGACACTTTTCGTTCCCGCATGCATTGAGTTGCCTTTGTAGTTTTTAAAAAAACAACAACTGTAAATCGGGAACCAGCCTCAGTGTTAACAGGATTGCTTATGACCTTCCAATCTAGTTTCACAGAACATTCAAGAGAGTCACGGGAAATTCTTGATGAATCGGTCTTTCTTAAAATAGCAGAGGGGTGATTTTATTGCCGCCGGAGATGGCATATTTAATTTTAGCAAAACATCCTATTGCTCTTTTGGAGGGTCTGTTTTGCTAAAGCTATGCATCTTATCTCGGGTGGAGCTAAGTGTTTCTGTGCTGGCAGAGGAGCAGCTGAAACAAAAGCAAACAAAAAAAAAACACACACACACACATACAGGGAATTATTCTTCCGTCCTGCTTTGCAGTTTGGGTTTCTCCGTCGCATCGGGGAAATTCTGCTCCAATAACGATTCCCACCCACCCACCCCCAATGTATTTCCGCCCTTAATGATCGTGTGGCTGGTTGCCTTTCATCCGTTGACCACGAAGCTCATTCATTGTTTATTATCCTCTTATTCATTATCTCCTTGCAGATGGCACTTCACCGGGACCTGTGGTGCCCTGTGGTGTTTCTAAATTAAAATTGGGACGGTAGGGAAGAAAAGTAAACTTATCACCGGGAAGGCAGAAGTCACAGACAAAGGGAAAGGTGTGCCCTAAAAAGCACAGCGATGGCAGAGGGTGGGGGATATCAGGGGCCTTATATTTGCCTTTAAACAGTAGGCCTCGGTTTCATTAACACTTGTTATTACATCTGAAACTCCCAATTGCTTTTTTTTTTTTTTTTAGGGGGGGGGAAGGGAGGGGAAGATGGCGGACAGACACTTGATCTCATAATTGCCAGCTGCAAGAGTTTGCTTGTTACTTCTTGCCAGCCCCTCGAGATCTGCAAATTCGCTTGTAGGTTGCCCTCGGTGGACATCCATTTGTTTGCTGGCTGAAATGACAAACGGCCCCGGAAAAAGGGACCCTTTGCGACCCATTTTTCGCCTTGACCGTTGCAGCGTCCCTGTGATCGCACGGTCAAAATTCAGACGCTTGGCAACCGGCATGCATTTGTGACGGTTGCAGCATCCCCCGGGGTCACGCGATCCCTTTTTGGGGATCTTCTGACCGGCAAAGTCAGCGGGGAAGCCAGCTTCACTTAATAACCATGTTATTAGGTATAACTGCCCATGATTCGCTTAACAACAGTGGCAAAGAAAGGTCACAAAGTGGGCGCAAAACTCACTTAACTGTCTTGCTTTAGCACTGGACGCTTTGGGCCCCAATTGGACCGCCTATATTTTTTTCCCTCTAGGGTTGATTTCTACCTCCCAATGTATGGACCAGAACAGCTTTTGCCACCGTTAAAAGTAAAAGGTAGTCCTTCATTTGCACCGATATAATAATAATAATAATAATAGTAATAATAATAGTAATAATAATAGTAATAGTAATAATAATAATAATAATAATAATAATAATAATAATAATAATAATAATAATAATAATAAAGTTGGAAGGGACCTTGGAGGTCATCTAGTCCAACCCCCTGCTCAGGCAGGAAACCCTATATCATTTCAGACAAATGGCTGTCCAGTCTCTTCTTAAAAACTTCCACTGTTGGAGCACTCACCACTTCTGGAGGCAGGTTGTTCCACTGGTTAATTGTTCTAACTGTCAGGAAGTTTCTCCTTAGTTTTAGGTTGCTTCTCTCCTTGAATTTCTTGAATTGGACTGTCGAATATTGTGTGTGCATTCAGCCACCCCACCTCCCGTTTTTATTCTAATAATTGCACTTAGACTTCTATACTGCTTCATAGGGCTTTACAGCCCTCTCTAAGCGGTTCTCCTGGAATTACAGCAGCGTATAGAACAGGGGTCTTCAAACTTGGCCCTTGTATGGCTTGTGGACTTCAACTCCCAGAATTCCTCAGCTAGGCACGCTGGCTGAGGAATTCTGGGAGTTGAAGTCCACAAGTCATACAAGGGCCAAGTTTGAAGACCCCCGTTCTGTTGGTACTTGGGTTCTATAACAGGGGTCTTCAAACTTGGCCCTTTGATGACTTGTGGACTTCAACTCCCAGAATTCCTCAGCAACAAAGCAACAAAGGAAGAAAGTTGCCTCTAGAAGACATTTCTGAGTAAAGATTTTTCTGCATATCTTTCTTAGAGTGTAATGCCAGCACAACAATTGGTGGACATTGGGGGGGGGGGGGGTGAAGTTTGTTCTTTTTTGTTTTCCCCTTCCCTGGGCTGTAATCCCATTCTGCTCGGACTATACAGGAACCGACTATTTGCATAGCATTAAGAGAAAGTGTCAAAGATGTTTTCAAAGAAAACACGGCAGGGCGAGAGGCAGAAAGCGTCTTGTGTCCACCTACGATAAAGTCATTTCTGATGCTGATTTGGGCTGGGTTTTATACAAGGAAGTCATTCCCTTTGCAAAGAAATCTCGGAATTCAGCAAAAACGTGAACTCTTCTTGCCTGGGCTTTCCCCGGTCTGCTTTCATTTTTGCGGCTCCTCGGAGCAGGCTGAGGGGAGGGGGGGAAAAGAAGTAATTCTCCAGGCCAATATTTGTGTTTCAGATTCTGCGAAGGCTTTGTCTGGAGCCGCGTCCATCCGAACTCCTTCCTCCACCCAGCCATGTTAACAACAGGATGAAGCTGGAGGCAGTTGTGGAACAGCTGCAGAAGCAGCAGCAGCAGCAGGTGGCCCCTCTGCCCATGGAGTCCAGAGACCGGCCCCAGAGGCAGGTGAGAGAGAATCAGCTGCAGTTCCCCCAACAGATGACGGTCCAGCAAGCTGGCCTGGCTGCCACATCCGGCAAAGTTTCCGGTGGGCCCATCCTCGGACCTTCAGCTAGAGTGCCCCCTGTCCTGGGGGCTTCTCGGACATTTGATCAGAGTGCTCTGAACTCAGAGGAAGAGGAGGAGGAGGAGGAAGAGGAGGAGGAAGAGGAGGAAGAAGAAGAAGGTGAAGAAAATTCAGAAGATGGTGATCTGGAGGACAGTGCTCCCAGAACTGGCCAGGATGCGCGGTCCGCTCTCAAATACTTTCACGCTTCCAAAGTGGTTTCCCACAACCAAAGAGTGACTCCTTCCTCTAAGCTTCTCCCAGTTCTGGGGGTCCAGCGGAACCTCCAGGGAAAGGACGAAGTGGGGAGAGAAGCCCCCAACTCGCTCTATTCCGGCCCCTCCTCTGGGAGACCAACGTGGAGACTGGATGAGCAGCTCAAACAGGTCAGTCAAAATTTGCACACACACACACACACACAGAGCCCGGGATGCAATTGAAGCTTGCAAGTTTGGATTTTGTTGTGTTGTGTTAGATGTGGCTCTTCCTTAGGTTATGCAGGGAAAGCCGTGCACCGTATTTGGGCATCCGTTTCCTTTTTTTCTTTACAGGCAGTCCTCGACTTACGACTGCAGGGGAAATCCCCCCAAATTTCCGTTGCTAAGCGAGACGGTGGTTAAGTGAGTTTGGCCCCATTTGACGAGCTTCCTTGCCGCCGCAGTTGTTAAATGAGTCACACGGTTGTTAAGTGAATCTGGCCTCCCCATTGATTTTGCCGGTCAGAAGGTCGCCATAAAAGTGGTCACATCACCCCAGGACACTGCGACCCTCATAACTATGAACCAATTGCCCAGCGTCCAAATTTCGATCACGTGACCGTGAGGATACCACAGCGATTGTTGTGGAAAAATGGCCCTGAGTCACTTTTTTCCGTGCTGTCATTTTGAACGGTCACTAAATGAACCGTTGTAAGTCGAGGACTAGCTGTGTGCCGCTTTTCACCAAGGAGTTGGTCTCCTTGTTTTATTTTCTCAGGCAGGCCCCTGCAAGGTACAGTGGTGGCCAAAATTATGGAAATCTTATGGGAAAAGTGTGTTTTTGAAGTTTGATGGCTAATAACACCACTTTTTTTTGGGAGTAGTACCATAAAATTATATATCAATGGAAGATAATTTAATCGAGAATGTAACGCAACATATTTTGTTCAGTTATCTGTACGGTATTCTATGAAAAGGTATAGCCAAATAACCAGAAAAAGGAAGCACAACTTGCTCAGGTTGAGATCAGGTAGCTCTCTTTCATCTGATTGTAGCCAATGAGCATGAGTGTTTAGAGAGCCAATCAGGTGTCACCTTGTTTTGGCCATGAGCCAATCAGATCACAGTAGGATTCAGTTATCGATGTCATGTATTGAAGCCGAGAGGAGGACATTTGTCAGTGTGTTATGTGATCGCTATCAAGTTTTTTTGTGTTCTTTCATTTTTGTGTTCTTTCATTTAGTGAGCTTGTAAAACGTAATAAAATTAAAGTAACGGTGCAAAGAGTTGACTGGTCGCCCAGAAAGCGATGTAAAATAGTATTGTTAAGTGAACAAGGCTACAGTTATAAAGAAATTAGAAGAAAAATGGGTGGAAACCTAACCCAAAGGTGGCATTTCTACTGTACACTTTTCCCCAAAGGTTTCCACAATTTGGGCCACTACTGTAGTTGGGCCAGAAAGACATCCAGTGGAATCCTTTGGTGACGCAAAAAACAGGGTCAGAAACCTTAGTCAGCCTTTGACTGCAGCCGAGAGCCTTTGATAATGGTGAGCTCTGGGAAGTGAACCATCTCTTTCCTAAGTCCTCTCCTCTTTCCCCCCCCCCTTGCCCCCCCCTCCAGCAGCAGCTCCTTAGCACTTTTTTTTTATGAGCAGAAGCAAAAGTGAGAAACCTTTGGGGGCTCCTGACTGCCACTGTGAATTAAGCAAGGGGAAATGCGCATAGAAGAAAGGAAAAAAGAAAGAGAGAAAGAAAGAAAAGAAAGAGAGAGGAAAGAAAGAGAGAAAGGAAGGAAAGAGAGAAAGGAAGGAAAGAGAAAAAGAAAGAAGAGAAAGAAAGAAAGAAAGAAAGAAAGAAAGAAAGAAAGAAAGAAAGAAAGAAAGAAAGAAAGAAAGAGCTTTCTATTTATATAGACCCCAGGAAGCCTCTCCTGTTTTCCCTCACAAGTTTTGTTTGCAGTTCACACCCACAGCTTCAGTGCGGCCGGCCTGAGAATAACGAGTCCTTGTGCTTTCAGTGGCCGAAAGAGCCTTTGAAGTGTTGCAATTAACAAGCAGGCCGGGTGATGCAACTGGAAAGAGTATTTTGCTCCTCCTCGGTGCAATTAGGCCTTTTGGTGCACTCAATTCCGGAATCTGTGTGTGCCTTAAGTGGGTGCACCAGTCATATTTACTACCACATTTCTGAGTTGTGTACTGCCTGCACATTGCACAAAAGTTGCTGCGTGCAAAGGCCAAGGGGTATGTTGGACTCTTAACAGCAAATTTAAAGAAAAACAAAGCCACTTTTTCTGGTGCTTGAGTGCATAATTTGCATCCCCTTTGGTGGGCCGGTGGTTCCTTGCTTCTTGCGGTGTCTAGTGCTGTGGGTGACTTTTTGTTGTGGCTGTGAGGCTTCCCTTAAGTACCTAAGCCAGCATTTACTGCAGGAGTCCCCAACCCCCAGTCCATGGACCGGTACCGGGCCGCAGCATGCCAGCAACCGGGCCGCACAAACAAGCAAAACCCCATCCATCCATGGGATGCAGGCAGCACACAGAACCGGTCCCTGGTGCCCAAAAGGTTGGGGACCTCTGATTTACTGGACTATTGTTAAAAGGCTCTATTGAGAAGGCAACTGAACTGGCTTGATTAATTGATGGCAAGCCGAGGACTCTAGGAAGACTCTTTCACAGCTCCTTTTTAGAAAACCAACTGAACTGGGCTGCTGTTCCTTCTACCAATTTCCCACAGTATTTCAAGGCGCTGTTTTTTTTGTTGCGCAGTCTCTCAGATGCCGAGCACATGGAGGGACTGGCTTTTGGGAGCGGGCGCTTCAAACGTCTTTTTTGATTTTTCCAGGATAGATTTGCCCTCGCTTTGCAGTGAATGTCTTCTCTTTCGCACTCGGACTCCGGAATGCAGCCCCTGAGGAGTTGGGCTAAGCCAGTGGTGGCGAACCTATGGCACGGGTGCCAGAGGCGGCACTCAGAGCCCTCTCTGTGGGCACGCGTGCCCTCGCCCCAGTCCTAGGCCTTCAGCTGGATTTATAAAACCTTTTCGCTTTAGGCCTCCGCCGCCGTGTGCAAAAAAAAAAAAAGTGATCAATCAATCAGTCAATTTCAACTTCTCGCGGGAAAAAAAGATCTTGCAAAGTTGGAATTGATTGATTGAACTTTTTAGTTCCACCCAGTCTGCCGTTACCACCGCAGCCACACCCACCCAATGGGCCACACCCAGCCAATGGGCCACACCCACCCGGCACCCGACGATGCATAAGTGGGTTTTGGGTTGCAGTTTGGGCACTTGGTCTCTAAAAGGTTCGCCGTCACTGGGCTAAGCCCTCTGCTCTTGCTCTCTTTCAGAAATCTGTAAAAAGCCAGGCCTTTAAAAATTAATTTGATGTGCAAGGTTTTTTTTAATTCTGTACCTTTAAAACACACACACACACACATACACACACACGTTGCCTTAGAAGCAGAGGGGGACAGTTTGCTTTTAGTGACCCTTCAAAGTTATCACTGCCGGCTGAAAAAAGTGACTTACCATTTTTCACACGTTGCAGCACCTCTCATGGTCACGTGATTTACATTTGGATGCTTGGCAGCTGACTCACAGTGTCCCGGGGATCACGTGACCTTCTGACAAATCAATGGGAAAGCCAGATTCACTTTACAGCCGGGTTATTAATTTAACTGCTGCAGCGGATTCCCTTAGCAAACATAGCAGGAAAAGTCGTAAAACGGGGCCCGAACTCACTTAACAAATTTCTCACATCGACTTTGGCTCCGTGGTGGCCGTAAATTGAGGGCTCCCTGTACATTTGAAGCAAAATGGTGGCCTGCAACTCAAAGAGCTTGTGTATCGTAAAACGTCTGCGGAGGGCATTCAGATCCAGGCGGGCAGGGAGAAGGGGGGGGGTTAGAATGGAGCAGCCAGCAACATTGTGAGCATTGCCTGAATGCCACTTTCATGGAGTTAAAAGAGGATAAGTATATAGTATATAGCAGTGATGGCGAACCTTTTAGAGACCGAGTGCCCAAACTGCAACCCAAAATCCACTTATGCATCGTCGGGTGCCAGGTGGACATGGCCAATTGGGTGGGCATGGCCCATTGGCTGGGTGTGGCCAATTGGGTGGGTGTGGCCCATTGGCTGGGCGTGGCTGCAGTGGTAACGGCAGACTGGGTGGGACTAAAAAGTTCAATCAATCAATTCCAACTTTGCAAGATCTTTTTTTTTCCCCACAAGAAGTTGAAATTGACTGATTAAACCTGAGGGCTCTGAGTGCCGCCTCTGGCACCCGTGCCATAGGTTCGCCACCACTGCCCTATACCATTTTAGTCTCTTCTTAAAAACTTCCAGTGTTGGAGCACCCACAACCTCTGGAGGCAAGTTGTTCCGCTGATTGATCGTTCTAACGGTCAGGAAATTTCTCCTTGGTTCTAGGTTGCTTCTCTCCTTGGTTAGTGTGGACCACTCTCTCTCTCTCTCTCTAAATTACCTGCCACCTGTTCAGAGCACTACCTCACCTTTCCCTGGCCAGGTCTTGCAGCCAGACTAAGCCAGTGCTTCAGGCCCAAAGGCCACCCACCTCTTGTGTACTCTGCTTCAGTGCGCAGAAGAGAATGCCAGCGGATTGCAAAATATCCTTCTCGTTTTGCATGTTGGCCAGAAGCTTTGAGGGTTGAAAGCTTATTCATGTTACCGCAATTGATGTTTACGCAAGGGATATTTATACCCCACGTGTATAAATGGTGCGGGGTGGACCACGTCAGAGAAGGGCTGTGCTGAGAACAAACAGCTTCAGTCTCCATCGTCGGCTTTCTAAACCCTTTCACCGAAGGGAGGGGGGGGAAAAAAAACAGGCATACAGGTGGTCCTCGACTTAGAGCCCAAAATTTTATGTTGCTACACAAGACATTAGTTAAGTGAGTTTTGCCCCATTTTTTTTCTGCGACCATTCTTGTCACAGTTGTTAGGGGAATCGCTGCGGTTGTTAACTTAGTAACCTGGTTGTAAAATGAATCTGGCTTCCCCATTGATTTTGCTTGTCAGAAGGTCGCAAAAGCTGATCACGTGACCCCGGGGCATTATGACCGTCGTAGATAGGAACCAGCTGACAAGCATCTGAATTTTGACCATGTGACCACGGGGACGCTGGCAATGGTCGTAAGTGTGAAAAATGGTCCTAAGTCGCTTTTTCCGATGCCAATCTAACTGTGAGCAGTCACTAAATGAATTGCTGTGAGTCAAGGACTAAATACCTGGAGAAACCTACCTGTCTGAGCCATCAGGTGAAATAATCTCTTTTTCTGTGCTGTGAGAGGTGGGTTTTCTGGAAAACGTTGAAAGAAAAGTGTGACTTTCCTCCAGCAGATGAAAATTGCTTCCCTCCCTCTCCCAAACTCCTGTCCATTAAAAAAGGTTTCCAGTTGAGATTGTTTGCATCAGTCTCCATCTTACCTCTTCCGTCCAGTCCATGAAGCCATTGGGGGAACCGGGGAGGGGGGGTGTTCCTGGTTTCCAAGAATGTTTCCAGTTTAGCATTTAATGAGGAGCTTTTTCCTCAGCGGGGGTCCCCATGGCTGTTAAAAGAAAAGCCTGTGTGATGGCATGGTGTCAAATTCCACACCTAGGACACCGAAGAAGCAATTCTGGCCTAGAATCCAGATTTCTTAGTGACTTTGTTTCAAGATCCTTCTAGAAGTTAGGTTCTGCATATGCCGGAGGACTTTTTATTGCCATGTTCAAAACAAAAAAAAGTCACAGGGTAATTGAATATACCTCTGATATTCTTTATTTTTTTTTCTTCTTCTTAAAAATCAAAGAGGTGATCGGAAAGTGAAGAAAACAAGCAGCAACCTACCATATTCTGACTGTCTCCATTTTAGTTGGTTAGATAATTACGAGTCTTGTTCTGTGCTGTCGGCAAAACTATCTTCCACTTCAGAAAAAAAAATACAGATAGTCCTCCACTTAAAACAGTTATTATAATAATAATACAAAAGTTGGAAGGGACCTTGGAGATCCTCTAGTGAAGTCCAACCCCCTGCTCAGGCAGGAAACCCTATATCATTTCAGACAAAGGGCTGTCCTGTCTCTTCTTAAAAACCTCCAGTGTTGGAGCATTCACCGCTTCTGGAGGCAGGTTGTTCCACTGGTTAATTGTTCTAATTGTCAGGAAGTTTCTCCTTAGTTCCAGGTTGCTTCTCTCCTTGGTTAGTTTCCATCCGTTGCTTCTTGTCCTGCCTTCAGGTGCTTTGGAGAATAGCTTGACTCCCTCTTCTTTGGGGCAGCCCCTGAGATACTGGAAGGCTGCTATCATGTCCCCCCTTGTCCTTCTCTTCATTAAACTGGACATACCCAATTCCAGCAACCGTTCCTTTTATGTTTAGCAGTTCATTTAGTGACTGTTCGAAGTTACAACGGCACTGGAAAAAAGAGACTTATGACTGTTTTTCACACTGACGACTGTTGCAGCCTCCCTGTGATCACATGATCAAATTTCAGATGCTTGGTCACTGGCTCATTTTATGATGGTTGGAGTGTTCCAGGATCACGCGATTCCCTTTTGCGACTTTCTGGCCAGCAAAGTCAATGGGGAAGTCGGATTCCTTTACCAACCGTGTTATTAACAACTGCCGTGATTTACTTAACAACTGGGGCAACACAGGTCGTAAAATGGGGCAAAACTCCCTTAACAGCTGTCTCACCTAGCAACTTGTCGTAAGTTGAGGACTATGAGTACGCATTTTTTTTACATGTCTCTGTTGTGTTGTAAACCAGAGTTTATGTTCCTGCTTTATCACTATTACTCGTGTGTACACTGAGAGCTTCTGCACCGGAGACAAATTCCTTGTGTGTCCAACCACACTTGGCCAATAAAGAATTCTTTTGTTGTAAACCAGAGAGCTGAAATCAGTTCTTCTTATTTAATTTAAAGGAGAATCTTTGCTTGCCAGGAATTCTTCTGAGGGACATTCAGCAAAGGCATCCTCCATCCACAGTTCATTTAACTAGCTACCCCAGGATTATGGTGTCTATTAATAGGCAGGGTTGACATTGGGATGGATGTCAGTCACCCATTTTGTAAGACGAGAGAAGCAAGGTACCTATTTTTGTTCCAGGCAGCCCTCTTGTCCCTTAATGTCTGGGAAGAATTAAGTCTTTTGCCTGCCCTTTGTAATGTTCTCCTGTCAAGAGCTACTTAAATTTGCAATTTGCATCAACCCAGAATGGTGGTTTGATCTAAAAATGGCTTTCTGCCTAACGTTGTTTGAAATGGATGCATTCAGAGCTAAGAGGCGTCCTTGGTGTTTTATTTGTTTGGGTGTTTTTTTTTTTAATTTTCCTCTTCACTTCCCCTTTTTATTTATTTCTTTTTTAAAAAAAAACCCTTTTCTTTGGGGAAAAGTCAACTTAAAGCCCCCTTGAACGTTTTCGGTTAGCAAAGAGTACTCTCAAAAGGAAGGAGGCTGTTGATGCTTGTTTGCTTTGAGTTCCATTCAGGGTCCACCACAAAGTAATTAATTGTCACAACACCCTCGCCGACAAAAGAGCCAGCTCAGCTTCTGACAAGAGGGGCGGCGAGAATATTGCCAACGCAGAACAAGGAGGAAGCTTTGGCTGTCTTTCAAGAGGCTGGCAAAAAAAATCCTCAAAAGAAACACCGCGAAGTTTAGTTTCTTTTCTCCCTTTCGTCACACTTCCCAAATTCATGCAGATGTAAACCACAAATCAAAATATATCAAGAGCTCTTGATGGCTGTGGTCCAAGGAAGTAGAAATACAAATAAAAGAAATAAAAAATAAAAAAAAGTTCCATTCAGGCTGAGATTTCTTTAATATTGCTCCCTGCCTGTACAGTAGACCTCGAGTTATGAGCACCGTTGAGCCCAAAAGTTACATTGCTAAGTGAAACATTTGTTAAGTGAGTTTTGCCTCATTTTACAACTTTTCTTGCCACTGTTGCTAAGGGAATCACTGCACTTGTTAAGTCAGTAATATGATTGTTAAGTGAATCAGGCTTCCCCATTGACTTTGCTTGTCAGAAGGTCGCAAAAGGGGATTGCGTGACCCCGGGACGCTGTAACCGTCATAAGTACGAGTCAGTTGCCAATTCTGATCATGTGACCCTAGGGATGCTGTGTGAAAAACGGCCATAAGTCGCTTTTTCCAGTGCCGTCGTAACTTTGAACGATCAGTAAATGAACTGTCATAAGGCGAGGACCGCCTGTATGGTGGGTTTTTTTGCTTGCTTGTTTGAAAGGTACAAGGGAGAAATTATTTTTAGGGGTGCTAATTTGCAGAGGTGCTTGTCTTTTGGCTTAATGCAAACTCAGCCCCTTCAGAGTTGTCGGAATTCAAGATGAAGTAAGTCACGAGCATCGGAGGAGTGAGGGTCTATGTCAGACTTCCTCCACCTTGGCCACATTGTTGGCTAGGGAATTCTGGGAGTTGAAGTCCACATGTCTTGAACATTGCCAGGGTTGAAAAACACTGTCCATTACGGTAGGAATGTAGCCTTAAACAAAGATGATTAGGGGACTGGAGGCTAAAGAATATAAGGAAGGGTTGCTGGAATTGGGTATGTCTAGTTTAATGAAGAGAAGGACGAGGGGGGACAGGATAGCAGTGTTCCAGTATCTCAGGGGCTGCCCCAAAGAAGAGGGAGTCAAGCTATTCTCCAAAGCCCCTGAAGGCAGGAGAAGAAGCAAAGGATGGAAACTAATCAAGGAGAGAAGCAACCTAGAACTAAGGAGAAACTTCCTGACAGTGAGAACAATTAACCAGTGGAACAACCTGCCTCCAGAAGCGGTGAATGCTCCAACACTGGAAGGTTTTAAGAAGAGACTGGACAGCCATTTGTCCGAAATGGTATACGGTTTCCTGCCTGAGCAGGGGGTTGGACTAGATGACCTCCAAGGTCCCTTCCAACTTTATTATTATTATTATTATTATTATTATTATTATTATTATTATTATTATTATTATTATTATTATTGTTATTATTGTTATTATTATTATTAACACATTTAGAAGCTGGGGGGGAGGAATTTGCAATCCAAAACATCCATTTTTGAACTATCAAAGTAATCAGTACTCACATAAAGGGGCAGGAATTAAATTGACAAGCATTATTTCTGTTCCGTAGTTTTGGCGAAGTGTTTTGGGTTTTTTCTTTTAATCAGGACCTGGCTCACAGCAAAACCGACTGCTATAGTTGCAAAGTAATCTTGATTAAATATGCACCCTGAAAGGCCCATCCTCCCCCCCCCTCACCCTTAAAAAGTATAACACAATCTACTTCTCGAGCATTTAAAAAGCTGCCAGGAGAGGAATCTGTACTGATAAGCTTAGTGGTGTTTTTCCTCTTTTCTCAGACTGTGTTTGTTTTGAGGGGACTGACTGCCCTTTCTTTACGGGCAACTTAATCTTAGCAGAGATTTATGCCACCGGAGCTTTTTCACGGCTCCCGGTTCACTTCCAACAGTTCCTCTCCACCCACAAAAGGAATTTTGCTTGTTTCTCTAATAATCCCCAAATTGCATCTCCCACCCACTTAATTCTGCGGACTGAATTCACAGGGCTTCTCAAAACAGCTGCCCTCTTTAAGAAATAGCCAGGGTTTTTTTTGGGGGGGGGGGGTGAAATTGTGGTATAGAACCACAGCAGTACAGGTAGTCTTTGACTTACGGCCACAACGGAGCCCAAAATTTACATCGCTAAGTGAAACATGTGTTAAGTAGGTTTTGCCCAATAATAATAATAATAATAATAATAATAATAATAATAATAATAATAATAATAATAATAATAATAATAAAGTCTGGATAGTGGACGTGGCAGTGCCTGGAGGCAGCAGAATAGACGAGAAAGAACTGGAGAAGACTGTGGCAAAAGCAAGCAAGGGTAGTACCAATAGTAATAGGCGCCTTGGGTGCAATCCCAAAACAAATGGAGCACCACTGGAACACCATCGGCATTGACAAATTCGCTATTAGTCAATTGCAAAAGGCGGCCTTACTAGGAACTGCTTCCATCCTGCGACGATATCTGTAATACCATCAAACATCCACATCTGCCTATCCCAGGTCCTGGGTAAGGACTCGATAGGTAGACAAAATGCCAAATCCAGTCTGAATATCTGGCTGACTGCAATGATCAATAATGATAATAATAATAATAATAATAATAATAATAATAATAAGAAGAAGAAGAAGAAGAAGAAGAAGAAGAAGAAGAAGAAGAAGAAGAAGAAGAAGAAGAAGAAGAAGAAGAAGAAGAAGAAGAAGTAGTAGTAGTAGTAGTAGTAGTAGTAGTAGTAGTAGTAGTAGTAGTTGGAAGGACCTTGAAGGTCTTCTAGTCCAACCCCCTGCTTAGGCAGGAAACTCTATACCATTTCAGACAAATGGCTGTCCAGTCTCTTCTTAAAAACTTCCAGCATTCACCGCTTCTGGAGGCAAGTTGTTCCACTGGTTAATTGTTAATTGTTTCCGCCCTTTCCTGCCACCATTAAGAGAATCACAACTGTTCTTAGGCTAGTAACACCCATCATTAAGTGAATCTGACTTCCCCCATTAGCTTGGCTTGTCAAAAGTCACAAAATGACCTGCAACCGTGTCCTAAATACTTGCCAAGCGTCCGAATTGCGATCACATGAATTGCGATCACATGGCGGTAATGTGGAAAACAATCATAACCTGCTTTTTTCCCCCAGTGCTGTTGTAATTTTGAATCGTCGCTAAACGGACGGTTGTAATTGGAAGACTAGAAATTGAATCAGGAAGCAAGTTCTGAGCTCTCGGAGAAGAACCTTTGTGTAGAAAGTCTGTTGCACACATCAGCCTTGTTTTTTTTGTTTGTTTGTCCCCCTCCTACACACACACACACACACACACACACACAACTTTTGCAATGAGAATAAAGGGCTCCTTCCTTTGGAAAACCCTGAAAGGCATTTGATGAGATTCCCCCTCGGTCTTAAAACACCCTCTTTTCCAGAAGCAGGTCCCCAAATGATTGACAGGGTTTCTTTTGTAGAATTCCAAAATTGGAGGAGTGAGGGGGGGCTCACGATCATGTTAGGAATTTCTAGTGTTGCCCTCAAGGAAAGATTTCGACAGGCTTTTTGAAAGGGGGGGGCGGGGGGGGGGAGAGAGAGAGAGAGAGAGACTGCAATTGTTTTGGCCCTCTGAATTCCACTCTAATAAGATACTCCAGGTGGCTTGGGAGTAATCCTAAAATAGCTGCTGCTCTTAATTGCTTCTGTAAAGTCAAGCTTGCCTGCTCTGGGGAGGGGCTGACATGCTTTGATAGTTAACTGGAAGGTGCCAGCCCTTTGGGTAGAGACAAAGCTTTGGAGATGCCTGGAGGACTTAATCCCCCCCTCCCCTGTAGAACAACACCATTTCAAAATGCTTATTTGGAGTTGTCCATCCTTTAAAGCTGACTGCAGACATATCTGCGTGCCCTCACATGCCGGTTTATGACAAGCGCACGGGTGAATTCTACCCAATCTCGGTGGGAGACTCAATAGAATAAAACGCGTTCTGTATTGGAGTATCCAGTCAAAATCCCAGGAAGCCAGCAACAAATAGCTTGCAACCAGCTTGTAGCCATCTACAGCAAGGGTCCCCAACCTTTTGGGCACCAGGGACCAGTTCCGTGGAGAGAGATTTTTCCACGGACCAGAGGGTGCGTGGTTTTGTGTGCTGCCTGCATCCCGCAGATGGGGCTTTGCTTGTTTGTGCGGACCGGTTGCTGGCATGCCACGGACTTTTACTGGTCCACAGACCGGGGGTTGGGGACCCCTGATTTACAGCAAGGGTCCTCAACCCCCTGGGTTGTGGATCGGGAGCAGTCCGCAGTACGCTAGAAACTGGGCCACACAAACAAGCAAAGCACACACGGGATGCAGGCAGTGCACGAAACACACACACACACACACACACACACACACACCGGTCTGCAGAAAATCCTCTCTCCATGGAACCGGGCCCCGAGCACCCAAATGTTTGGGGGGCACTGGTCTACAGGATGAGTTGGGGGACAAAAGATTATCAAGGAACAAGATGGTGGGAGACAGAAAAGGAATTCCTTTAGTTTTAGTTTAGTTTAGTTTAGTTTAGTTTAGTTTAGTTTAGTTTAGTTTAGTTTAGTTTAGTTTAGTTTAGTTTAGTTTAGTTTAGTTTAGTTTAGTTTAGTTTAGTTTAGTTTGGGAAGAAAAAAGCTAGAATACAAAAAGATGTGTAGGAAAGAATGTCCCTGGGGGACTAAATGGATGAGGTCATTGACGGATGTTAAGAAGATATAAACTAATTCTTCTGCCAGCTTTGGAGAAGAGCAAATTCATGTAGTTCTTTCCCGCATTGGAATGGTTTAAATTGGCACTTTTTATTAAAAGTTCCCTCTGGAGGGAATGCATTCCCATTTTAAGACCTCTTTTAAGGAGAGACTGGACAAGGCTTGTCTGAAATGGTATAGGCTCTCCTGCCTGAGGAGGGGGTTAGACTAGAAGACCTCCCAAGGTCCCTTCCAACTCTGTCATTCAACTGCTTGTAGTCACACTTAAAGTGATTTGAAAATAAATGCAGTAGAGCTTCGATACAATTATTCAAAGTTACTGACTAGACAATTCCCATTTTTCCCCCCCACGGTGCAAAGCCTGCTCATTTGCCCTGGCAGAGAAAGCATTGTGAAATTGATAGGTTGTTTTTGTTTTTTTAGATTAGTTTAGATTAGATAACCTTCATTGTCATTTGTTTACTGTGTTTCCTCTATATATACACAAAATGCTAAGCCTGGTCACTTCCTTGAAGATAAAGGCAGAGTTGATTTTCCTCTTAGGAAGGCTGGTCATTGGAGAAACGTTTTTGCCCTGTTTTGAGATATAAACAGCAGCAGTGTTTATTTCCTATCATAAACATTTGAAATTTGCTACTGTGGTAAGGGCAGCACAGAGCCAGTTGCAAGGTACACACAATAAAAATAAACATTTTCCTGCGTCTTGGGCAAATTAAAAAAAACAAAACAAAACCCAGAAACGTAAATGTTAATATTGTGCGGTTTTAATAGGAGAACTTAAATCACGCTTTTGACTACACGAGGAATGGAAATGTTGTTGGGGTTTTTTTCTATCCCAGCTCCAATCGATGCAGCTTGTCTGTACCTTGTCGCTAGTTTTGTACAATCAGGTGGCTTGTGGGACTGGTCGATACCGGAAGTCCTCAAGCTGTGATCACGAATTTCTGTTGCTGAGCAAGACAGTTGTTAAGTGAGCATTGCAATCATTTCACAACCTTTCTTGCCACCGTTGTCTAATATTCAAAAGAAAAGTTTCTTAATGCCACCCCTGCAAATAGCACTAAATATCTCCCTTGTTCCATTTTCCCTCCAGTCGTGGGCAATGCTCACTGCCTTGGTTTTGTTTCTGCTGTTCTTCTGTTCCGGTGAAAGGTTAATATTTTTAGCCAGAATATCACTAGCCAGGGGTAGGCAACCTTGGCTCTTTTATGACTCATGGACTTCAACTCCCAGAATTCCTGAGCCAGCATGGCTGGTTCAGGAATTCTGGGAGTTGAAGTCCATGAGTCATAAAAGAGCCAAGATTGCCTACCCCTGCACTAGGCAAATAAGAAGCCACCTCAGACTGTATGTTATTGAATTATTGACCAACTCAGCCGCCACATTGCTTTTCAAATATTTAAATGTAAAACTAGAAAATCAATAAAATTCCCCCCCCCAAAAAAAGATACACACACATTTAAACACACCAGTAATTGCAGCTTCTAAAAATGGTACTGTGTCTTATGTGCTGTCGTTTCAGTGGTGCTTCTTTTTCCAACCAACGTGGCTCTTTGCGCTTTGGAATACCTATGGATCCTTGCCAATAACGTTTTTTTTCTTTTATTACTTAAAAAAACAGTAGGAAGATGCCTTAAGGATTTAAACAGAAAGCTACAAGGGGTCTAATAATAAATCATAAAAAACGTATTCTTATATTTTGAAGTGCTTATTGTTATTGTTACAAGGAATCTTTGCAATTTCCATTTAGATTTTTGCAGAAGAAGCGATCAATAAAACAATGGAGTGGGTGGGGAAACTGAATTTATCAATATTTAAGTCACATCTCTACTAATAAAATAATGGACTGTGGGGGGAAAAAAGCCACTTCAGAGAGAAGAGGGGCAGAAGAATCCAAAAACAGACGAAAAAAAGTCCTTCCAGTCCAAAAGTCCTGTCATAATATAAACCTTATCAAAACAACATTAGCTTAACAACTCTACAGGTAATCCTCGACGTACGACCACAGTCGAGCCCAGAATTTTACGTTGCTAAGTGAGACATTTGTGAAGTGAGTTTTGCCCCATTTTACGACTTTTCTTGCCCCGGTTGTTAACTGAATCATTGCAGTTGTTCAATTAGTGACCTGGTTGTTAAGTGAATCCCCCGTTGACTTTGCTTGTCAGAAGGTTGCAAAAGGGGATCATCACATGACCCCGGGACACTGCGACTGTCATAAATATGAGTCAGTTGCCAAGCGTCTGAATTTGGATCATGTGACCACAGGATGGTGCGGTGGCCATAAGTGTGAAAAGCGGCCGTAGGTCACTTTTTTCAGTGTCGCCGTAACTTCGGACGGTCTCTAAACAAAGTGTTGTAAGTCGAGGACTACTTGTGCCTGTATCAGGATGCTAACTTGCATTTTGGGATGCCGGTTGGCCGGTATTGTGAGTGGCTAGTTTAGTTGTGTGGAGAACCTTTAGCTGTCCTGCTTGTCAAGACGAGATTTGTATCTGTAGCTGTTTCTGAAGTTGGCTCAAGAGAGGCAACAGCTGCAACAAAACAGCTGACACAACACAAGCAGTCATAATCCTCCATTAAATATATTTCGGCTGATGGGCCTCACTGGATAATTGACTTTTCAGCCGGAATTGCTGGCTCAAATAAAACCAGCAGGCTTTAAGGCAACCTGTGCCATTCAAAAGATTGGTGTGTGTGTGTGTGTGTGTGTGTGAGTCAGTCAGTCAGTCATGCTGCCCATCCCCGAGCTATTCATCTTGTTAATTCAGTGTGTGTGTCAGTGCCAGATGACACTAAACTGTGGGCATTAAAGTGGCTCTAATTAAAAACTGTTTTTGTTTGGAAACCCCTCCCTGCATTCAGTGGCTTTTCATCTGATTTAAGATCCTGTGTGCTTACCAGCAGATGGTGGGTCACACACATCCCCTGGCATTTGACCTTATTGGTTTCGCTTTTTGCCTGTTGCCCGGGCATTTTTGCATTGCAATGTTTGCAGTTGGGAGGGCTGTAGTAGTCATCCTTCCATTCCCACAATCGTTAGAAAGTCAGGACTACTCTTCCATAGCCTCCTGGTGTGACCACTGCTTGGGCTGTGACAGAAATCCCTGGGAGAGTTTTGCCTCTTAAATTAGTAGTTCTCAACCTGTGGTCCACGAATCCCTGGGGCCATACGTCGTCACAGGAGGTCCGTGAAGGCTCGAACAAAATGTTATAATTTAAATCTTAAATCTTGGGGGTCTGTGGCCATGGTCTGTGGCCACAAAAAATATTTAAAGGAGGTCTGTGCTGAAGAAAAGGTTGTCTTAAAGTAGAGGTGGGGAACCATAGCCCCTTTATGACTTGTGGGCTTCAAGAATTGTGGGAGTTGAAGTCCACAAGTCATAAAAGGGCCATCGTTCTCCACCCCTATTTTAAACCCATGAGGTCCAGGATTCATGTTCCCATAACAGTTGACTGTGTTCAACTTCTTACAGTCTGAGGGGTCCTTGGTGCTCTCTGAACTTGATGGTTTTCTTGCAGGCATTTCATTAGTCAAACTAGGCAACATCATTTGTACTAACACTCATGATGTTACCTAATCAGGTAATGAAATGTCTGCAAGAAAACAACCAAGCTTAGAGAGCACCAACGACCTTTCATTTCAGCCTTGAGCTACAAATATTCTCCTTTATTGGTTCTCACAGTCTGTCTTGCCTACAGAGAAGAATGAGTAGGAACAAAAAAAATGCCATTTCTTGAGCCTTTCTGCAGCCAGTAGCAAAGGACTTACATCAGCAAGGTGCTCTGGTGAACCAAGATTGTTTCTTGAATAGCTGGCTTGCTTCACATGTTAAGTTGATGCTACCATGTTTTCATTGAAAATGCTAAGTCCAAATCCAACAAACCGTGTTATGGCAGAGCTTGATATGGGAGTCCACCATCGATCTGATATTGTATTAATGGCATTCTCCAGAAGTTTTGAATCTGCAGAATTTCCCAGAATTTCCACTGATTGGCCTGTTGGACAAGAATTGCATGCCCAGTAGGGAAAGTTGCCTTATAGCATGAGAAGTTGCGAAAATGTGGGAATTGGGTTCATTTACTAAAGGGGAGAAGAAAAATAAAAAAAAGGAATTGGAACTTTTGTACCAATATATGCAAATGAAACCATCCTTTGACATCTGACATCATGCAAAGTACTCTTCTATAAATCACTGCCCATCTTTGAGGAAAAGCTGGTTAGTTCCAGTTTTATACCGGCTCAGGTGGGTTGTAACAATTAACCGATTCCTGTTTCTTAACTTAAATGTTTCCTCTGTTGGGAGTGACCCACTGGTGTTCTTACCTGCTCTTTCGACCCAAAGATGCTTTTCAAAAAAAAAAAAAGGCAGCTACATTTAGGCAAGAAAAACCAAATGCACAGGTATAATATATAGGAGGTACGTTGCTCAATAGTAGTAACTGTGAGAGGGATCTCGGAGTCCTAGTGGACAATCACTTGAATATGAGCCAGCCGTGTGCTGCAGCTGCCAAAAAGGCCAACACAGTGCTAGGCTGCATTAACAGAGGGATAGGATCAAGATTACGTAAAGTGTTAATACCACTTTACAATGCCTTGGTAAGGCCACACTTGGAATACTGCCTCCAGTTTTGGTCACCAGGATGTAAAAAAGATTTTGAGACTCTAGAAAGAGTACAGAGAAGAGCAACAAAGATGATTAGGGGACTGGAGGCCAAAGCATATAAGGAAAGGCTGCTGGAATTGGGTATGTCTAGTTTAATGAAGAGAAGGACGAGGGGGGACACGATAGCAGTCTTCCAATATCTCAGGGGCTGCCCCAAAGAAGAGGGAGTCAAGCTATTCTCCAAAACGCCTGAAGGCAGGACAAGAAGCAACGGATGGAAACTAACCAAGGAGAGAAGCAACCTAGAACTAAGGAGAAACTTCCTGACAGAACAATTAACCAGTGGAACAACCTGCCTCCAGAAGTGGTGAGTGTTCCAACACTGGAGGTTTTTAGGAAGAGACTGGACAGCCATTTGTCTGAAATGGTGTGGGGTTTCCTGTCTGAGCAGGGGGTTGGACCAGATGACCTCCAAGGTCCCTTCCAACTTTATTATTGTTGTTGTTGTTGTTGTTGTTGTTATTATTATTATTACTACTACTATTATTATTACTGTTGTTGTTGTTGTTATTATTATTATTATTATTATTATTATTATTATTAAATAGCTGGACTTTCTTGGTATTTTTTTCCCCTGAAAACGTTTCGCTTCTCACCCAAGAAGCCTCTTCAGTTCTGAATGAACGGTCAATTAGAACTGAAGGAATTTCTTGGATGGAGAAGCGAAACATTTTCAGGGGGGAAAAACCCCAAGAAAGTCTAGTTGCCTTTTGAAAAGCACCTTTTGGGGACCGCCATGACCTGGATGATGGAGCATCTCCATCAATGCCCGCTCTTTTCTTTTAATAGCTGTCTGCTTTTGGTTTTCTTCCTCTTCAGAACGGGAACCTAACTTGGAGCGAAGAAGCCGACAGTAGCAGAGGAAGAGAGATATCTCGGGATTTTGCCAAGGTCAGTGCAACAACTTAGCTTGGATTGTCCGGTTGCATCCAGGGTGGAAGCTATCGCCAAAACTCTACTGCCTGGGATGGCTCTGCTACCTGGAGGGGGTTTGAAAAAAAGAGCTTTCAAACAGTTGTTGTTGTTAATTGCGAAGTCGTGTCCGACCCATCGCGACCCCATGGACAACGTTCCTCCAGGCCTTCCTGTCCTCTACCATCTTCTGGAGTCCATTTAAGTTCACGCCTCCTGCTTCAGGGACTCCATCCAGCCACCTTGTTCTCTGTCGTCCCCTTCTTCTCTTGCCCTCCATCTTTCCCAGCATTAGGCCCTTCTCCAGTGAGTCCTTCCTTCTCATTAGGTGGCCAAAGTACTTGAGTTTCAACTTCAGGATCTGGCCTTCTAAAGAGCAGTCGGGGTTGATCTCTTCTAGGACTGACTGGTTTGAACGCCTTGCAGTCCAGGGGACTCACAGGAGTCTTCTCCAGCACCAGAGTTCAAAGTACTATGTAACAAAGTAACATGAGCCTTTCGCCAATTTGTTAGGAGGAGGCTTGGATTCCTTCCAAATCAGCTTCCATAGATCTCTTGATCTGGCTGGGCTGATCATCCCTTATCTAGCTTTCTTGGGTTGTAATTTTTAGTACCTCTTAACGATGTCCAGGCTTCAAATCCACAGTGATTTATTTAGCAAGCGTTGTGGTGGTGGTGGAGCCATTGATCTGGATATCTTTGCTAGCTTTTTTGTCAGATTGTTTGGGAAAGTGTTTCTCAACCTTGCCCACTTTAAAATGCAGGGACTTCAACTCCCACAATTCTGGCTGGGCTGGGCTGGGGAATTCTGGGAGTTGAAGTCTTCGCGTCTTAAAGTGGGGCAAGGTTGAGAAATGCTGGTTTAGGACATTTGTTTTCTTTATAGCCACCACCTTCTTCAATCCTCACCTCCATTTCAGAAAATTGATACCTGCTGCAACGTTAGCCTCCAAGGACCTGGTTTCTAGATCCATATTATCCGTGCCTGGAATGCAAACTACCTGTGTCGCCAGCCTGATTTTTTTTTTCTTTTTACACCCGAGGCTGCATTAAACAGGAGCTTCAAATCTTTTTCTGCTGGTTTTTTTTTGGGGGGGGGGGAGGAAACTTCCAATCTGAGTTGAGTTGTGCCTTTCTACCCACTGAACATGGCTCTGAAATCTTGTTTTCCTTTCTACGCCCAGCCCGAGTTAAATTGTGCTTGCTTTATTCCACAGTTGTATGAATTGGATAGTGACCCCGAACGGAAGAAGTTCCTGGACGATCTCTTCATTTTTATGCACAAGAGGGGTGAGTGCATAAGGGGGGAAACAAACATGTGGCTGCTTGTTCTGTATGCTGGAATTAGAAACCTGTGGGAAAGCAAATTTGTGAGGTGGGAGGGAAAATGACTCAGGACTTTTTCTTCCAAGAATATAAGGTAGCACATTTTATTGGATAATAGGTCATAAGGATGCCGTTTGTTCCATCTTCCTCAATATCCAGCTCGGGGTTATTGAAATATTATTGAGCAGTAAAATGGGTGTCGCTTACTAGAACAAAAATATAAATCTTTATCTTTAAATTGTCCAAAGTTTGGCAGGAAAAAGCAGCAAACGGGGAACAGGAATGATCAACTGCAATGATTCCTATTTGACTTGCAATTCAGGCTAAATGAGAAGAATTGTGCAGAATCAGACCAGAAGCTCTGGCTCCGAGTTCTGTTCTCACAGTGGCCAAGAAGATGACAATAGGAAGCTGACTAGCAGGCTATGCCTGCAGAAATCTTCCTTTTCTCTCTCTTACACACACACACACACACACAGAGAGAGAGAGAGAGAGAGAGAGAGAGAGAGAGAGAGAGAGAGAGAGAGAGAGAGATGTGTTCCCCAACAACTGATTTTGAGAAGCTGGTACCTCTAAAACGGGAGGCTATACCTGTCTGTCATGATTAGTAGCCATAGATAGCCTTCTCCCACAACCTGATATACAGAATAACAGAGTTGGAAGGGACCTTGGAGGTCTTCTAGTCCAACCCCCTGATTGATCAGGAAACCCTCTACCATTTCAGGCAAATGGCTGTCCAATCTCTTCTTAACCTCCAGGGATGGAGCACCCACAATTTCTGGAGGCAAGCTGAATTCCACTGATTAATTGTTCTCACTGTCAGGAAATTTCTCCTTAGTTCTAGTTTGGTTTTCTCCTTGATTAGTTTTTCCTTCTTGTCCTTCCTTCCTTTTCCAGCTTTAGGAGTTGGTGGTCCTTGCAGCCTCTTGTGGCAGTGATTCTACTCTAGGCTGAGTTTTTCCAATCTGATGCAATATTTCATTTTGTTTCTTCTTTCAGGTTTCATTCTTCATTGGGGTTTTTTTTCAGACTACTTTATCTTAATTACCTGGGTAACTGATCTTTATTATTAACTGGTTTATTTAACAAGCACCATGTCAGCTTCATGCCCATAAAATCCAACTGGCTTGGTGACCTGATCTATGCGGGTTTTTTTCAACAGCAATATGGAAATTGCTTTCCATTGCTCTATTTTGGGATGGTTTTCAATTTTCCAGTCCAGCTGACAGCGTCAGAATTTCGAAGTGGTCCTATTCAAGGACTAAGAAGTCCTGATCCTTCTTAGGGTCCAGGCATCAAATGTGAAAGATTGTCCTTGATAGAAACATTGCCACAATCGGATCAATTTTAAGTCCCGTCAAAGGCTGAACACAAAGCATTAAGGTTGTGAAGTCAGCTGAGATGTGTTTGAATGGCCTGCCTATCTGTCTTTCAAACTCAACTGTCTTTGAACTATAAATGGATTTTTAAAAATCAATCCAGTGTCCTTGATTGTTAAACCAATCTTCAGGAGAGAGAAAGCTTTGATGTATCTGGAATGCTCATATACGAGCTACTTTTATCCTAAAAAGAAACTCTTTGTGGCATTTATGCTTTTACTTTGGTAGGGTGCTTCCTTGTGGTAACTCACAAGACCCAAGAAAAAGACAAAATTATTTCTACTTAATATAGGTAGGAATGCTTACTCTTGATTTTTTGAAGATCCATTTGAAGAATGTTTGCATATTTTTATTTTTGACTTACGTTGCCTATAAATAATTTGTGGAGTGGTTTATTCTCTTGACGTTGCCATAGAAATATGTCAGTTGTTGCAGGTTGGCATATTTGACAATAAAAAGAGAATATGGAAGAACCAAAATCACTGTAGAGTTCTGCAGTTGAGGTTCTGGACATGTTAATTATAGAGTGACAGATGGATAGATCGTGGTTTCTTTCCCAAACAAATCTCCATGATGGTTAGGGTTAAAACTAATAGCACAGTAAACTCGGAAACCACAAAACCATCTAACTTTTGAGCAGTGGCATAAAATAGCTCATTCCAGTTTCAACTGACAAGCTATTTACTTCCCTAACTGTGGTCTTGAGTAGATGACAACATTTAGGAGACCAGGAAAAACTTTAAGGCAGTGTTTCTCAACCCTGCCAATTTTAAGGCATGTGGACTTCAACTCCCAGAATTCCACAGCCAGCAATGCCTTAAAATTGTCAAGGTTGAGAAACACTGCTTTAAGGCCTAAGAGTTCCCATTTGTCTGAGGCAATAGCTCTTAACAATTATGGTTGAGAAGCCGATGAAAAATTAATACAGTTGTGACAAAAGAACCGTTATCTCTCTCTTGCTCCAGTTTTCCAAATGCTCAACGCCCTTCAAATTCAGGCATTTTGTGCAGCCCCAATTGAGGGATTTAGGTTTTTCAACTTTTCTATTAAATACACTGGCTTTCTCTTCTATTTTCTATTGGAGATATAGCCATCTGCTTTTTTTTTTTCTTCCCCAGAAATCTCTTAATAGAAAGAGGTTGGCTGGGTGAAAAACTGAAGCTGGTAGAGACCGCTGACATTTGCAGATTCTGCAACTCCAGTGCTGCAAACTCATGAACGATTGCGTGGTCATGAAAAACGGTTTTGCTCCTTTAAGGACCTCTCTTTGTGAAAATCACACACACAGAGACCCAAAAGCTTCAGATTGCATCACTTTGCTGCTGCTGCTGCTCAAGGTTGTAGGTGACCTCAGTTTTCCCAGATGGCTTGTTCTTCCTACATTTGATGGGTCTCTCCATAGAAGGCTCTTTGTGAGGCTGGCCAAATGGCTTCCTGCTGTTGTGTATCTTATCTGCTTCTTTTCAGATGTGGAAAAACTCTTAATATTGCTAACTGCCGGGGCTGGGGGCGGTTTTATCTCCAGCCAGCAGTGGTGGCACTAATCAAAGTATCTGGCAAGTAGCCTTACTTACTAAGACCTCCCCAGTTGTTTTAAGTTTGCTGCCTTCCCATTTGCCTTCTAGCTAGTTACAAGCATTTGAGCTTATCCACTCGTGAGCCTCTCCGCCTTTGATGCAGCAGGAGAACAGGAGCGTTCCTCTCCTGTCCCAAAAGTGCTTTTTTTCACGAGGCAACTGGGCTTTCTTGTTTTTCTTGGAAGACGTTTCGCTTCTCCTCCAAGAAGCTTCTTCAGCTCTGGCTGGATGGTGGGGAATGGAAGAAGCTTCTCGGAGGAGGAGCAAAATGTCTTCAAAGAAAAACAAGGAAGTCCAGTTGCCTCGTGAAAAAGCACCTTTGGGTTAACTGTGACCTGGATGACGGAGAATCTCCATAGACCAGGGGTCTTCAAACTTGGCCCTTTGATGACTGGTGGACTTCAACTCCCAGAATTCCTCAGCCAGGCACGTGTGCCTGGCTGAAGAATTCTGGGAGTTGAAGTCCACCAGTCATCAAAGGGCCAAGTTTGAAGACCCCTGGTCTTGATCAATCAATGCATGTTGCAAAAAGGTTCCGATTTGTGGTTGTGGCTGCAGTTTGAGCCTCTCTTTTTTTTTTTAACTACTCCACTCTTGGTTTCCCCAAATTCACTGAAAGGGAATCCAGTTTTCTACAGACGGAGGCAGGTATGAAATAACAGTAAAAATATTTTTCTTTCTGCTTTTTTAAAATTGAAGATGTCTCCCCATGCAACGGTATTCCCTGAATTAACTTGGAGATGAGCCTAGACCAGGGGTCTTCAAACTTGGCCCTTTTACGACTTGTGGACTTCAACTCCCAGAATTCCTCAGCCAGCGTGCCTGGCTGAGGAATTCTGGGAGTTGAAATCCACAAGTCATAAAAGGGCCAAGTTTGAAGACCCCTGCCATGGACATTCCTGTCCTGGTTAGCAGGATACAAGATGCCCGTCAAGCGGACGCTGTCAGGACTAACACACTCGGCTGAGCTTAGTCGGTTCGGTTTTAATTTAGAATGTTTAGGCTGGTCTTGATTTAGAATATTTAGAATATTGTACGGGTGTGGCCAGTTATGGTTTGTAAGTCATGGCACAGGTAGTCCTTGAATTACAACAGTTCATTTAGTGACCGTTCAAAGTTACAGCGCCACTGGAAAAAAGCAACATTTTTCACCCTTATAGAGCCTTGCAGCATCCCCAGAGTCACGCAATCATGAAATTCAGACGCTTGGAAACTGACTCACCTTTACGACGGCTGCAAGGTCCATGGGGTCCCCCTTTTACGACCTTCCGACGGGAAACCAGACTCTCTTAACAACCGTGTGACTAAGTTAACCACTGCGGTGATTCGTTTAACGGCTGTGGCAAGCAAGGTCGTAAAATGGGGCAAAGCTCACTTTTAAAAAATGACTCGCTTAGCGAGGGAAATTTTGGGCTCCCTTCGTGGCCGTAAGTTGAGGACTACACTCGTATGGCTTTGTGTGCTCTTTAAGGCCAAAATCTTNGCAGGAGGGTTAGCAGCCATATTGGGGGGGGGGCAGGTGTCTGTTAAGGCTGCCTTCAACTTGGCAACTGGGCTCCGAAATAGCTGTGATCTGTCAGTCTGGCCCTCTTTGTTGGGGGGGGGGAGCCGAACTCCATGGCGTTTCCATAGGTGTCGATTAAACTGGGGCTCCTGTCAAATAAGGCATGATTGATTGCTTCCCTGCTCCTGCTTTGATAAGCAGGCCTGATGGTCTGCAGGCGTGTGAAGTCAGGTAACTGAGCGCTGCTGCCTCCGGAGGTGCAAATACCCGCTGTGGAAATGGTCAGGATGGTGGTGGGGGGGAAGTGGAGTACGGTAAATTAAGCTGGCCGTCCCGGGAAGTGGGAGGGTTTTGCCTTACTTGTTTTTAAATAAAATTGAAGGGCAGAGCTGGTGTGCTTTCATGTGAACAGAGAACCTAATGGCCGGCAACATTTCTTCATGACTGGTGCCTTCTAATGTCTTCCTTCCTTCCTTCCTTCCTTCCTTCCTTCCTTCCTTCCTTCCTTCCTTCCTTCCTTCCTTCCTTCTTCCTATTCCCATCTTCCTTCCTTCCCCATCTTCCTCCCATTCCCATCTTCCTTCCTTCCTTCCTTCCTCACATTCCCATCTTCCTTCCCTCTTCCCATCTTCCTTCTTTCCATTCCCATCTTCCTGCCTGCCTGCCTGCCTGCCTGCCTGCCTGCCTGCCTGCCTGCCTGCCTGCCTGCCTGCCTTCTTCCCATCTTCCTTCTTTCCATTCCCATCTTCCTGCCTTCCTTCCGTCCTTCCTGGAGAGAAGCAACCTGGAACTAAGGAGAGATTTCCTGACAGTTAGAACAATTAACCAGTGGAACAACCTGCCTCCAGAAGCTGTGAATGCTCCAACACTGGAGGTTTTTAGGAAGAGACTGGACAGCCATTTGTCTGAAATGGTGTAGGGTTTCCTGCCTGAGCAGGGGGTTGGACTAGATGACCTCCAAGGTCCCTTCCAACTTTATTATTATTATTATTAAGTTGTGGACACTCCATCACCGGAAGTTTTTAAGAAGAGACTGGACAGCCGTTTATCTAAAACGGTATAGGGTCTCCTGCTTGAGCAGGGGGTTGGACTAGAAGACCTCCAAGGTCCCTTCCAACTCTGTTATTCTGTTCTGTCTCACTGGGTTGGCGGCTTTACACTAGAAAAGTTTGGCTTTGTGGCCCTCAGTCCTTTCATATCTGTCTCTGTTTTTATTAACTCCATTCACCATGCACAAACATAGTTGGGGAGAAATTGGGGGGAAACTACCTTAGGAAAGAAGGTTTAGGGCAGGGGTAGGCAACCTCGGCTCTTTTATGACTCATGGACTTCAACTCCCAGCATTCCTGAGTCAGCTATGCTGACTCAGGAATTCTGGGAGTTGAAGTCCATGAGTCATAAAAGAGCCGAGGTTGCCTACCCCTGGTTTAGGGTGATGCAAAAAATGAACGGCAGATATTCCGGATCTTTCGATTAGATTTGTCTTCAATAGCCTGATTGAATTTGACGGGGACTGTTATTCAACTACTGATAAAGATTTCTAGTCGGTGAATGCTGAGCTAATATTGATGGGGCGCCCCAGGTTTTCAACAATTTGAAAAAGTGTTTTTTTTCTTTTAACTACTTTTACTTTAACCAAAGGATGTCGTTTTAGTTATTTTAGATTTTTTTTTTTTATGGAGAGAAAGAACACACGATTCCAGGTTGCAAAACTTGAGGATTTCTTTGTTAAAAAGCTGCTTTCTTTTGAAGTCTTTGGGCGACTGTTGTTTTGGTGGCTAAACCTGGTCTGATTCTGATTTACCCACATAGCTTGGGATCGGGTGGCAGTAGGGCCCGAGGGGAGGGGCAGGCCCAGCAGTGGAATCGGGAGCTCCAGATTACATCCCAGGGCAGAGCAGGGGCTGACCTCTCTCCGCTAACAAAGATGGGGACTTTTGCAGAGTTGCAGACTCACGGTCCCTGCTGCAGGCTTGGAATGGGAAAGAGAGAAAGAGAGGCTGGAAAATACAGTAATAATAATAAAAAAAAAGAAGGCCCCTGTATCAAACGGCAACAAGTCTTATTATGCCTTTGCTGCGGTCGGTGACCTTTCCCTCTGGAATTCTCCCCTCTGACCCACAGATCATTAATCCCCACCCTGCCAGATGACAGTCATCCATCATGAGCCCTGACAAGCCTGGCAGCCAGCTGTGAAAAGATCGGGCCTGGCCTCCTTCCATCCCAAGATACTCATTTTTCAGCTTTCCCGTTTCAGCACCAGGGGCTTCCAGGAACAACTCATCACCAGCCCCTTCTGGGGGGGGGGGCTGGCTCTGGAAGGGGAGGTGGGGGGGAGGGCACCCAATACGAGACCTTTCCACACTTACTGGGTGTGTGTGTGTTTATTTCTCCTCACCTTTGCTTGTGAAAGGCTCTCGAGGGTGCAGACCTCCCCAGAATGGGAAGGCAAACCGTCTTCCCCCCCCCACTCTTTTCTCGCTGAGTCCTATTTTAAAATAAAAAAGGAGAGAGGATAGGAACATATTTTATTCTGTTCTTCAGATAATCTCTCCGTTGGCTTGAGTTAAAAAAAACTTAAATGGGCTGTCCAAGTTGGATTTTTTATTATTATTATTATTATTATTATTATTATTATTATTATTATTATTATTATTACTATTACTACTACTACTATTGTTGATCATTGCACAGTCAGCCAGATTGTTCAGACTGGATTTGGCATTTTTTCTACCTATTGAGTCCTTACCAAGGACCTGGGATAGGCAGATGTGGATGTTTGATGGTTATTATTACTACTACTACTACTACTACTACTACTACTACTACTACTACTACTACTACTATTATTATTATTATTATTATTATTATTATTATTATTATTATTATTATTATTATTATTATTATTATAGCATTTTGAACAGCAGCACAAAAATTGTCCATTAGGGAGGATGACGTTGTTCTTGGTAAGCCTGAAAGCTCAGGCGTCCTGGTTGAGCTTCTCTTGGCAGGTGGCTTGTAGAGAAGCATTTGCAAACTGTTTGGGACCCTGATGGATAGACTTTTGTGCTTTGCGGGTTAGAAAATGCAGGTCGTTTTAAAAAGGTGGCTCTTTAAAATTAAGAGCCAGGGTGGTGCAGTGGTTGGAATGCAGTATTACAGGCTAACTCTGCCCACAGCCAGGATTTCAATCTTGGACCGGCTCAAGGTTGACTCAGCCTTCCGTCCTTCCGAGGTCGGTCAAATGAGAACCCAGATTGTTGGGGGCAAATATGCTGACTCTGTAAACCACTTATAGAAGGCTGTAAAGCACTGTGAAGCAGTATATAAGTCTAAGTGCTATTCCTTCCTTCCTTCTGCTTAGAATGCAGTATTACAGGCTAACTCTGCCCACAGCCAGGAGTTCGATCCTGGACCGGCTCAAGGTCGCCTCAGCCTTCCGTCCTTCCGAGGTCGGTCAAATGAAGACCCAGATTATTGGAGGGCAATAGGCCTGACTCTGTAAACTGCTTAGAGAGGGCCGTAAAGCACTATGAAGTGGTATATAAGTGCTATTTCTATTGCTTTTTGTAGCATCTCTAGAGGCCACATTGCATCCTTTAGGTGTGCCAGCCACCAACTCCTGTAATTGACTTCCATCTAGAGACCACCATCATCATTTTGGCGATCATTCAAGAACAGAATCCTGGCTTGATTCACCCATAAATAAGCCATAATTAATCTGTAGCCAGCTTGACCTTCTAGGCCTTCTCAAAAGCCAACATCAATGTCCATCATATATGGCAAGGGTTCCCCTTTCCAAGTTGGGCGCCCTATATCTGGCCTTGTGAACATCCTCTGGGACAGGCAGGGACATCCCACACCAAGCTCAAAACCAATCTTCCAATTACGATTTACTCAGTAATTTCAGCATCAAGCCAACCACCACAGTGTGTGAATTTTTAATCAGCAAACCTTCTACTAGAGGCTACGCGCAAGAACAGCAGCTCTGAAGCATTTGTTCCTAACCCAGAGACGTGTTAACCTGTCAAGCTTTTAGACATTAAAAGTGGTAGAACACTCCATCAATATTTTCTGCTTTGGACCTTGAGCCCAAGTTACAGGAAATCTGTTTTATGGGCAACTTCTCTTAAGTTTGGAGATTTCTCACCCTTTCCGGTCAAGCTGGCTCTTATCTGTGATCTTCCCCCTGTGGCATTTCCTATTTTTCTTTGCAGTGTGTGTCTTCAGGATTTCACTGGCTAGATTGGTTTATAAAATGCTAAAGCAAGGCCAAAACCTTAACCCGATAATCTACTTTACTGCTCGAAAAATGGCTTCCAGAGAGAAGCACGTCTTAAGGGAAATGATCTGTGTTTCTCCGTCTTAAGAGCAAATCTACTCGTTTATTTTGTGTAAACGAGATGAAACGTTTGAGTGGTGTGCCCTAAGAGTTTGATTGATGGGAGGGGAGTTGTGTGCAGTAGAGCCTAGAAAAAGAGGAATGGACAATCTTTGGGGGTGTCAAAGGATCTCAGACCAAAGTGAGGGGCAGGTCAGAGGTTAGTTGTTACTGGTCTGTCATGTCATGCTGGCTAGGGAATCCTGGGAATGGCAGTCCACCCATCTTAACGTTCCCAAGATTGAGAAGCAATGTGTCAACGCTGCAAATACTGTATATTCTTGCTTTGACAATATGCAGAACTGTCTGGTATTTTTATAGTTAAATCAGGCAACAGGGAAAAAGGGAGGAGAATAAGGATAGCCCGGAAAAAGAAACCAGAAGTAAATCACATCTTCCAAGTTGATTGGAAGATGTGAACCATGACCCCAAAATAAGGGGGGGGAAATGCTTAGAATGTATATGCGTAAGGGAAGAGAAGCCAGACCTAAGCATTTTCCACCATGCTGTACTGACGTCTCTGTAACCTTAATAAATGCTTTTAGGAAAAAATATGCCTGAAAGTCCTTTTAAGTGTTTCGTTAATCAGACACATGACACAATGGTCTAGAACAGGGGTCTCCAACCTTGGCAACTTTAAGGCTTGTGGACTTCAATTCCCAGAATTCCCCAGCCTTTCTGGGAGTTGAAGTCCACAAGCCTTAAAGTTGCCAGGTTTGGAGTCGCCCTCATCTGGAATGTACCATTTGAGACTGGGACGAAAGACAAAAAAAAAGACAGGGAATACAGTTAGATGATGCTTCCTTAGATTTGCCTTTAATAAAAGTCCTGAAGATTAAAAGGATCAAGTCTCAAGTCCTGGTGGAAAATACCTTCATTGGTGGAAGGAAATGAGGAGCTCTCGGTGGTTTGTAGAAGTGGTTCAAGGTAGAAGGTCTCCTGGTAACCTGTTGTCTTTTTTTTTATTCTTTCTCTTTCCTCCCTGCTGTCGTTCAGGGACACCCATCAACCGCATCCCGATCATGGCCAAGCAGATCCTTGACCTCTATATGCTGTACAAGCTGGTGACCGAAAAAGGAGGCTTGGTGGAGATCATCAACAAGAAGATCTGGAGGGAGATCACCAAAGGCCTTAACCTCCCCACCTCCATCACCAGTGCAGCATTTACACTTCGCACCCAGTAAGTCCTGGCAGGGCTGGGGATGAGCATTACAGGAAGAAGAGTCAAAGGCCTTTGGTCCCTTGGTGTCTGGGAGTTGAAGTCCACAGGTCTTGAAGTTGCCAAGCTTGGACACCCCTGCCCTGTATACCTCTTGCTTCAGTGTAGTGTCTGACCTGCTTACCGTCAACCCAGGATATTAAACCACCGGCTCGAGAGAATATGTGGATTCATCCATCTTAGCAGGGTCTCTCAAACTGGGCAACTTTAAGATGGGTGGACTTCAACTCCCAGAATTCCCCAGGCAGCATGGGGAGAAACACTGCATCTTGGTAAGCCTGAGGTGTAATAAGGGTGCCATGTGGGACCAGAAGGCCTTCACAGCATTCCTTGGTGACACCAGAATCCCTTCAGAATACAGTAGGTGGGGCTTTCTTGTTGTTGAAGGCCTATATCGGTGGTGGCGAATCTATGGCACGGGTGCCAGAGGCGGCACTCGGAGCCCTCTCTGTGGGCACATGTGCCGTTGCCCCAGCCTTGCCTCCCCCCGCGACCCCCTCCTCTCCAGCAGCCCCCCCTGAAGGAGAGTCGCCCTCGAGTCTGGCCCACACGGAGCAGCACAGCCAAGGACATGGCAGCCAGGCAGAGTAGACAAGACTCTGCCCTCACACCCCATCATGCAGTTGATGCTGCAGGGTGCGGGCAGAGGGTGTGGCCGCCATAGCGCTGCTGGGCTGCCTGGGCGATCTGCGGCGGGCCCTGGAGGCGGTGAGTGAGTCCTGTGGGCAGGTGGGGCGGGGGATGGGGGGCAGAGCAGGGGCGGAGCAGGGAGGTGGAGCGGAGGCGGGGGCAGTTTTGGGGCACTCGGTCTCTAAAAGGTTCGCCATCACTGGCCTATATTTTAGCAACCCCCTCATACAAATTAGGCTTCGGCCCTCAACTTGTCATGCCAAAAGCGACCTACGTCTTTGGCTGAGTGAAGTTGCTCATTTCCATGCTAAGCAATCCTGTTATTTGTCTTTTGCGCATAACGGGAGGGGAGGAAATCCAGCAGTTTGGTTTCTGGATCATGGTTTACCTCTTAGGCCAGAACTCATTCAACAGTGGCTTATTATCAAGTGTGAAGAATTGGGAGCACAAGTTGAGTTTCAGCCAAGCTAATGTATTGCTCAAACCTATACACAAGAGTCTAGTCAGCTATCAGTCTGGACTAAATTGGCATCAGATAAGAAATAACTGAATTCAAGAGGGATTGGACTGAGGCCGTTTGTGACAACCTAACGATTCCAGGCTGATTCCTCTCTTGACTCCGTCCCCAGGCTCTGCCTCTCCTTGTCCTACACTTCGCAAGATGCGTTGCTACTTCATCCCGTTCTCTTGCCTCCTGACCCAGCTGAGCCTCTTCCGTTTTTCCCCCCAGGTATATGAAGTACCTCTATGCCTACGAATGTGAGAAGAAGTCCTTAAGCTCACCTGCTGAGCTGCAGGCCGCCATCGACGGCAACAGGCGGGAAGGCCGGCGGCCCAGTTACAGCTCCCCTTTATTCAGCTTCTCCCCCGCAACCCCGGGACCCCCTTCGCTCCTGTGTCCCCCCAAGATCCGCTTCCCCCTTGTTAGCCTCACCCCCAGCAGCACAACTAGCAACCTACACCTGTCTTCAGCAGGCCCTCTCAGGAAAGGTGAGCCAGCCCTTTTAAACATTATTATGATTATTATTAGCTTTTATTCATTAGACATGAACCTCAGTCAACTGAACATTCAGATTGGCTGGCGCTGATGGTTGACACGGGTTGCTACCAGCATCCTAGGTGTCAACCAGGTACCTCCTTAAAATATAAGATGTTCCAAGTAGCGCAGGTTTTTGTAACATTGCTGGAGTTATTGCAGGAAGCTGCAGTTTCTTGATGTGTTTTGCGAAGTTTTTGGACATAGTTCCCAGTGCCCCAATGACAATGGGTATCACTGTTACACGTTTCATCCATAATTGCGCAGTTTTGATGGCCAGGTTGTTGCTGCTGCTGCTGCTGCTGCTGCTGCTGCTATTATTATTATTATTATTATTATTATTATTATTATTATTATTATTATTATTATTATTATTATTATTATTTTGTTAAGGTCTTGGGTGATTTTTCAAAAAGAATGCCAAGCAGGGCTGCATCGCTGCATCTGATTGGGGATAATCCAGGATTTCAGGGCAGGCAGGAGGATGCTAAACTGGGAAAGTCATAAAGCTTTTAAGAAACAGCCGTGGGAAATGCAGTGGATTTTGGATGCCTGGCAAGAAATCTGTAGTTGTTCTGTGTAGTTATTCAGAGTCTCTCCTTGTTGGGCACCACCTGCATAGAACTCTTTTGGGGTTTACCCTAAAGCAAAGATGTCCAACCGTGGCAACTTTAAAAGACTTGTGGATTTCAACTCCCAGAATTCCATTCTGGCTGGGGAATGATGGAAGTTGAAGTCCACCAATGGGCAGAATGCCACCTTAGAGACTTTGTGTTGGACATCCCCGTCCCAAATCTTCTGCTGGCTCCATGGCTGATTTTGCTGTCCATGTCAGGCCCATCTTTATAATCTAGGATAAAGCTTGGTTTCACAGTTGCCTGTTTCTTGAGTGAACCAAGGTGCTTCTCCCGCCTTATGGAAGGTCCTGAGAACTGCTCTCCCCGCTGCAGGTGATGGCCTGCCTTTGACCACCTCCGCGCCAAATCGCCTCGCCATGCCCGTGAGCTTGGCCAACCAGCAGGCCACGGCAGCCACCAGAACGGCCACCTTGGAACAGTTGAAGGAACGGCTGGAGTCCGGGGAACCGGCGGAGAAGATGGCGCGGATGACGGAGGAAGAACAGCGCTTTGTCCAGCAGGCCTTCCAGAGGAACCTCTTCAGCATGGCCCGGCAGCTGCCCATGAAGATTAAGATCAACGGCCGAGGTGAGCCCACGCTGGCCGGGCTGCGGTCTCTGTCCCCTCGCTTGCTCCAACCCAGTGTCAGCCCCAAGGGAGTCTCTGCTCCATTTTATCATGATTTCCCCCCCGCAAAAAAATCCCAAACAACCTTGTTCCTCGGGATTTTTTTTTCCTTCAGGAAAGTTGATAAGTAGAATAGAGAAAATTGATGTTCTTACCCAGATTCCAGCGCGCTGTTTACAATCAGTTTAAAATAGTGCTTTTGACATCGGTTGCTTGCAGCTTGGGCTAGACCCGTGGTGGCGAACCTATGGCACGCGTGCCACAGGCGGCACACGGAGCCGTCTCTGGTGGCATGCGAGCCATTGCTGGGCTGAGCTGCTCCCTCCTCCTCTCCGTGCATGCGCAGCTTTCCACAGAGCTGCATATGCGCAGCTCTCTGCACATGTGCAGTCTGGGAATAGGCACGAGGCTATAAAGGGAGCAACTTTCGGCGGAAGCAGGCACGGAAAGGGAGGCAGCAGCCCTATGTGCGTCCCCATGCGCGAGCGTGCCTCTGCCCTGCCAGTCAAGCGGAGCTGCAGCTTCTTCGGCAGAAGAGCGCATGAGGGCAGCAGAAGGCACGAGGAGCCCCAATCCCAGCACAGCCCCTCCTCCCCCCCTCGGAAGAGCTGCGGGGCTCAGGAGCCTCCCCCCATGCCCCCCCACCCGCTGAGCAAGATGCCCTCCTGCCCACTGCCCCACCTACCAGAGCAACATCGAGTTGGCCACGCCTACCATGTCCATGCCCACCCAGTCTACCATTTCTACCATAGCCACGCCCACCCGGCACCCGGCGATACATAAGTGGGATTTTGGTTGCAGTTTGGGCACTCGGTCTCTAAAAGGTTCGCCATCACTGGGCTAGACTCTGAAGTTAGGCTAGCCTTTCTCCTGTTGGTTTCTGGAAGGCTTCTCCTGGACCGATCGGGTCGACCGCCATCTCTCCGAAGTCCCCGGGACTTCCTTCCTTCCTTTGCCACCTCTTCGGGGCGGCTTCTGGCCCTTTTAGGGTCCCCTAACAGGAAGAAACTCAGCCGAAGGGCACAGAGTCCCAAATCCCTCGACTGCTGTGCAGGACCGGAAGTCCCCAAACAACCATTGTTTTCCACAAGAAGAGGATTCTTATTCATTTCAATGTTTTGTTTTAAATCCATGTGGACCCTTAGGATGGAGGAAGTGGGGAGACCGAAGGATGGAGGAAGGGGAAGACTGAAGGATGGAGGAGGTGGGGAGACTGAAGGATGGAGGAAGTGGGGAGACAGAGTCAATCTCTCTTGGCTTCATCCGAAGAGTTTGAGCCATTCTGATCTTAAGGAACCTCTGATGCCTTCAGATTTTCCCTGCTCTCCCACCTCCCCGATAAGACGTGGGGTACTGACATTTCACTGGGTGGGGAAAGTGAACCTCACTTTAGCCTCTGGTTGAGTTATTGCGTCATCGTGCTGCAACCATCAAATAGTTTGTTTCCTAGCTTAGCAGGTTCTCTCGGTCAATCTGATTCATAGCTTGGTCTGCTTTGCAAGCCAAACAGCGATGGGCCATTCATTCAGCCAAGCGCACTTAGGTGCCCTGTGGCTTAAAGCAACGTGGGAACCAGATTGTGGATTTTGTGGCAAACTTCCCTCCTGGAAGCGGCTCCAGGTAGCAACTTTTGTGGCGTCTGACGGGTGCTGGGATCAGGCTGACCCTCTGCAGAAATCCCATCCCAGACGTTCCTGTCTAATATCTGGTAGTTTTAGTTATTCTTGGAGAAGGCAGGGAAGAGAGCAAGGGTGAACTTTTTAAGAGTAGATAAGCTGTTCTATAGGTTGCAAGCCTCAATCAGCCCTCCTTAGTTTTTCTGCTTTTTTTTTTTTTTGTCTCTCCCATTCTCTCTCTTTCTCTCCCTCTCTAGAAGATAAATCAGATTCAGCAGCAGCAGCAGCAGCTTTAAACTGGACCCCTTCTGGCTTCGGCAGCATCAATATGTCAGTGGAAATCAATGGCACAATCTATGCAGGTGAGGGCATTTGGAAGTAAGACCAGGGGTGGAAATTGGAGGGGTTTATGCAGAGAAGCATCCCCAAACCACTTCTTTGGGGTTGATAGTTGCGATTTCTCTCACACTTATTCGCAGCACATGGGGACCTGCAAAGGGGAGCTTCCAGACCAGGGATCCCTCTGGGCATAGAGGCACAGGGGTTTGCCTCTGGAAGACTCAGATTCTCCTTCCTGCCACTCAGATCTTGTAGGGAGCATTGAAAAAGAGTTTTGATAGTTTATCTATCCCCGTGTTTTTCTCAACCGTGGCAACTTTAAGACGTGTGGACTTCTGACTGGGGAATTCTGGGAGTTGAAGTCCACACGTCTTAAAGATGCCAAGATTGAGAAAATAGCCCTTAGACTTATATCCCGCTTCACAGTGCTTTATGGCCCTCTCTAAGCGGTTTACAGAGTCAGCATATTGCCCCCAACAATCTGGGTCCTCATTGTATCGACTTTGGAAAGCTGAGTCGGTCAGAATCGAACTCCTGGCAGGAAGGAAGGAAGGAAGGAAGGAAGGAAGGAAGGAAGGAAGGGCAATAGCAATAGCACTTAGACTTATATCCCACTTCACAGGGTTTTATGAGGACCTAGATTGTTGGGGGGCGATATGCTGACTATGTAAACCGTTTACAGAGTCAGCATATTGCCCCCAACAATCTGGGTCCTCATTGTATCGACCTTGGAAGGCTGAGTCGGTCAGAATCAAACTCCTGGCAGGAAGGAAGGAAGGAAGGACAATAACAAGAGCACTTAGACTTTTATACTGCTTCACCGGGCTTTACAGTGCCCTCTAAGCGGTTTACAGAGTCAGCCTGTTGCCCCCAACAATCTGGGTCCTCCTTTTACCAACCTCGGAAGGATGGAAGGCTGAGTCAACCTTGAGCCGGTGAGAATTGAACTGTCGAACTGCTGGCACTCAGCAGAAGTAGCCTGCAGTACTGCATTCTAACCACTGCGCCACCACGGCTCATACCATGGCATAAGGTTGTGCACATTTGCCTGGTGTCTGAACTGGCAAAGGATCTTCCCACCAGTCTGATCCTGAATCCTTTTGACCAGGAACTGGGTTGAGGTTTTGTAGAGTCCATAGCACATCCTCTCCCACTGGGTTAACTGATGCCGTCCAAAGTACCTGGATGAGGAACACCTGGACAACAGGCAGGTCCTCTTTCGGTTGGTGGCTGGCCGTTGATGGGATCCAGGAGAACGTTGGACCAAGTGGGAAAGAAGCTGAGATGGAATTTGGTCCAATTTCCCTGGTTTGTGCCTATGGAGATTCTCCATCATCCAGGTCACGGTTGTCCCAAAGTTGCTTTTTGAAAAGGCAACTGGGCTTTTTTTTTTTTCCCCTTGAAAACGTTCCGCTTTTCCTCCAAGAAAAACTTCTTCGGATCTGACTGAATTCTGACCAGTCAGTCAGAACTGAAGAAGCATCTTGGGTAAGAAGCCAAACCTTTTCAAGGAAAAAAAAAAAGCACCAGAAAGTCCACTTGTCTTTTGAAAAAGCACTTTTGGGACTCGTCCTTGGTGATTCTTCCAAGGGAGAGGCTTTAGTCCAGGGGGTCTTCAAACTTGCAACTTTAAGACTTGTGGACCTCAACTCCCAGAATTCCTCAGCCAGCTTTGCTGGCTGAGGAATTCTGGGAGTTGAAGTCCACAAGTCTTAAAGTTGCCAAGTTTGAAGACCCCTGCTTTAGTCACTCGCTGAGCTCTGCTTCAAAGCGGTCAACTAATCCTCCTCTTCCTCTCTTCCCCCCCCCCCAACAGGCGTCCTCTTTGCCCAAAAGCCCGTCGTCCACCTCCTTGCCGGCTCCAACACCCAGAGCACCGGCGGGGCCAACAGCAGCTCTCCCAGCCCCACCTCCTCCAGAGGCACCCCCAGCGCCGAGCCCTCCACCAGCTGGTCTCTCTGAGGGTCCCGGCGGTGGGCTCGCTCTCCAGCCTCGAGCGGCTCCTCTGTCCCCGGGAGAAGTTGCCTCCACCCCCACCCGCCCACCCCGTTGATCTGGCCCCAAGCAGCCCCTCCTGCCCCCCGGGCGGGCCAGCCGCAGGAGAGCCGCCGTGTCTGTGCTGGCGAGTTTCCCATCCGGATGGACCTCGCTGGCTTTTTAGCCTTTTTTTTTCAGGTCTTGCTGTGTCCTCAGTGGGGGGGGGTGAGTGGGGAGGGAGGGGGGGAAGGGGACACGAGGCGTGTTTCAATCAGGGATTCTCTGGACAGGCTAAGCGGTTTTGTGGATGACTGACCATTGCCAGGAGTTAGGATGAAAGACACACACACACACACACACCGAGAAGGAGCCCGTTTTTCCCCTGGGAAGCCTAAAGGAGGCGCTCTCCTGCTCTTTTTTTTTCTCTTCCTTTCTGTCTCTCTCGTTTCTTTCTCCCTTTTCCCCCCTTTCCAAATGCGACTGCCGTTGTGTGTTGACAATCCTCCGCTACCCTCTTATCATCCTTAGCGCCGCCTGGCTCCCCTTTATCCTTCCATCTCTCAGATTCCCTGCCATTCCTCCGGTTTGCCGGAAGAACGATTTCAGCACCCCAAGCTCCTCGCTCCGGGCTTTCATTTGCAGCGATTAAATCATAGCTAGCTTCTTTTTTTTAAAAGAAAAAGAAAAAAACCAAACCAAACCCAGATGTAAATAGCCAAAGGCTGTTTGTGGAACTGCCTCCAGTCCTTATCTGCAGTCGAAGGTCTTCACATCCCTGCCAGAGGCTCTTCCGAAGACCGCTCTGTTTCTTCGCTTAATCCTGACTGTTTTTGGGTGTCGGCCGAGAAATAACGGGAAGTCAATTCCCACCAACCGAAAAATAGCAGCAAAGGCAGAAACAGCCTTTGGGTCAACACTGGGGTTTGCTTTTAGCAAAAGAGGTGGATGTATAGCATCAGTCTTGATGCCATCCCTTGCAGAATCCGGTGTAGGACCGCCTGCGTTTTCTCAAATAAAAAGAGAATGGGGGCTGTTTTCTGAGCCTGCCTGCCGACACATCCCAGTTCTGCAGCCCGTAACGTTCTCCTGAAACCAGAGTGTGCTGAAAACTAGGTTTTGTTTTTGCTTCCCCCCCCCCTCTCCAATTTTCTCATGCCTCCCTCAAATCCAACTAAGGTCGTCTTGGTTTCTTGCTTGCTTGTTTTTCAATAGAGCTGCTGTCCGCTCAGCTCAGCATCATGTCACCTTCCTAAGGGGGAAACGTCCCATCCTGGTCTAGCTCAGTCATCCTACAGAACTGCGACAGCTTCTTCCGAGCAGATGAAATACCTCAAAAACAAAAAAAAAATGTACTTATTGCTGTGTTGTTGGGTTGGGTGGGTTTGGGGTTTTTATTTTTATTTTTATTTTATTTTTTTTCCTGTTTGTTTTGTTTTTCCACCTCTTCTGGAAGGATTTGCGTATGTTAAAAAGCTTCTTTTTTATATGTCTCGTCGACTGCTTTTTAGTTTGAATTTTATATATTGTAGCACCAAAGAGACACCAATCGAGAGAGAGAGAAAGAGAGAAAGAGAGAGAGAGAAAGCAAAAGAGGAACGAAACTTTTCCCTGGCTTGAAGGAATGAAGGTTTGGTATTTTCAATAGGTCAGGGAAGTGCTTGGCACAAACTGCCTCGGGTGTGGATAGAAACCAGCACTGGTGGCAGGTTAATTCTTTTTTTTCTCCTTCTTTAACCCAGAAAAGGGCTTATACCCTTCTACAGCAGTATTTCTTAACCTCGGCAACTTTAAGAGGAGTGGAGTTCAACTCCCAGAATGGGAAGTTCTGGGAGTTGAACTCCACTCCTCTTAAAGTTGCCCAAGCTGAGAAACACTCTATAGCATCGTGCTTTCTAAATATGTGGGACTTCCAGAATTCCTAACTGAGAGGAGCTGTAGCAGTTCCAGTTCTTGGAATTGTAATCCCGATCTATCTGAAGAGCACTCAAATGGGTCAAGTCGGTTTATGAACTCAGGGGTTTCAAAGTCACTCTTGCAGCCATGACTGTTGGCCTCGGAGAGGTGTCCCCTCCGTCCACTTCCCTTTCTGGTCAAGCCTGGCTTGTCGTTCTGATACTATTTTTTTTTAGCGTGTGAATGGAAAACATGACATTTGAGGGAATCCAAAGCCTGTGTCATAGTAGTTTGGTCACTCTGGGGAGAATGAATGAATGAATGAATGAATGAATGAGCTTTTGAGCTACAGGATTATCCCCTCAGCCCCCCCCCCCCAGCTTTTAGACTCGGGTTCATAGCCTGCTTGCATTTCAAAATGAAGGCAGGACTTTCAGCTCGGAAGGCAGTCTTGGAATATGATGACTGTGACAATATTGAATCATTATGGCTTTCTTTTTGCGATCCAAAGAAATCGGTTCGACCCATCTCTTCTCTTTGTTTCCATGGTGTTGCTTTCTGGACAAATTCACACAGAGGCAAACTTCCACGGGGGGAGAAATGGCTCCGGAGAATTGCCTGTGAAGATCAGGAAATGAATCCACTGGATAGATCTTTTCTGGAGAGAGATCGTGGTTGTCAGGATGCTACCTCCAGTTCTCCTCAGTTTTTGTGGGAAAATCCACGTTTCCTAATTGTAACGGGAAGGACTCGGCCGAAAAAAAGCCCCCGTGTGGACTTCAGTGATCTGCTTTCTCCAACTTAGCACCTTCTCACTGTATTGGGATTGGCAACTATGTGCAGAATTCTGGGAGTTACAGGCTCAAAACATCTGGAGGGCACCAGATTGAGGGAAGGGAAGGGAGAAGTAGGGCCTGAAGTTGCCCTCCAGCCCCTTGGCAATTTAATCCAAACGAAATAAAAATTTTGTGCCAAGTATAGGCATCCCACTTTGCAGAAGTGGGATGTTTTAGGGGTCTAAAGTTGCTGCTTTGAAGAGGGAATGCTTCATTAGCAAGGGCCTCTTCTTGGCCAACTTCAAAGAGATATTCTAAAAGTCATCAACATCAGCTCCTCTTTATGATCTTTCTAAGGATTCAGTGAAAGCTTTCGGCTCCTGCTGGTTTGGATGCTTCCCACGTTCTTACCATATTGTTTTGTAGCAATTTTAGAATAGTAAAGACCCGCTGCCAGTTGGTCTCCTTAGGCAAGGCAGAAGAATCTGTGATCTCCCAAAACTTGCTAAGAACCTCAACATGGCCAATAACAAGAGGCCGGATCCCTCAATTTCTATTTTAAACAGGTCTTTTAAGGATCTTTTCTCCTCCTCTTCCTCTCTGGCCAATAGACTTCGTTCCATCCAAGTGGACAAAGATTTTAGCCACGCAGCCCCTTGAAGAACGAGATGTTCCTGAACAAATTTGATGGGACTTTTTATGGTTGCTACCTAGCAGTGGGGCAAATGAGAGACAATGATACTCGGACAGCCCGGATCTACCCAATGTGGGCCAGATGCCTTGCAATCTGTTTCCCATCCCTTGCCAGTCCGGCCGTATTACCGGTGAGTGGTGAGCATCCCACCCATGTCTTCGTCAACCAAGAAAGAAACGTTCTTGAAAAGGATCCGTAGATAAGCGTTAATCGGACTTTGGCCTTCGTATATCAAGTGCTGGAGATGCCAAAGCGCCCGCGTCCCTTTTGCAGCCCCGACAGGCAGGAGGCCCAGATTGCGAAAAGGACAGCCCATATTATCTCCTGCCCTGTCAACCAGAGCCCCCAATAGCCACTCTCGGTCCTGGTGGCCAAGATAAGGTCTAGCTGGTGGGGCTTATCTTCAACCAGTAGGCAGCTCCTTTGCCCTTCGTTCAGAACGCGGTCAACTTTCTCACTGAACGCCTTCAACTCCAAAGATCGTTGCGTCTGCCTGGGGCCATGTTTAAAGTCCCTCCCTGCTTCCATTCCAAGTGAAGGCAGGAAGCCCAAAGATTGTGCTCTTTGGGGGCCATTTCCCCTGTCCATCTTCCTCCGGCTAAAGACTGCGTAAGTAGCGAAGCCTCATGGTTAACGGAGTCTTCCGACCGAGGCAGGTGGGCAGAGAGGCTAAAAAGAATTGACCAGTCCAGGATCCGCCAAGCTTTCCGAGTGACTTGTGGCTTTTTAGCTGATTTTTTTTCCCCTAGTAGGATTCTTGCGTGAAAGTTTCTCTGTACGTGTGTGTGCGTGCGTGCGTGCTTGTGTGTGTGTCCATTTAAGATTGTCACATCTGTTATACTACTTAGGAAACCATCCCAGCCATCTCCCAGCTTGTAAAACTGAACCCTTTGGCGGTTGTTGGAAGGAAACGCCTGGCCCTCTCTGCCAGAGGAGTCATCTTGAAAGCACATCCCATCATTTTGAGAGTTTCAAACCAGGGCTGGCAAGAGCAGAGAGAGAGAGAGAGAGAGGGACAAGGGAATAACTTTTTGCCAAACACTTGTGGGTGTTTAAACTACTATTTATTTTTAATCACGCTGACCCCTCTCCAGCAATTTTACCCCACCTGAAGCCTTCTTGAAGATCAAAACCTGGCTTTGGAAATAAAGCTATTTGGGGGTAAAGGTAAAAAGTGATAGAAGTTTGCAAGCCCAGGTGATTTCTCTCCCCCCCCCCTTTTGTCTTGGAAAAATTAACCTCCCACCACTGCTGTCTTCTCTTCAGGAGGTCTCAGGCCCGAGTTTTAAAAACGATTGTGCCTATCCCAGCCATGCTTAAGATTGCACTTCTTGCACAGAAAGCTGTTTTGGCTCACTGGAGTGGCTTTCCCAGGGCTGGGGGGTGGGGGCCCTTCGTTCCTTTTAGCCACGGACGGACGCAGCTAACTGGGAACCAGGCAGGGAAGTAAAAGAGTTTGTTCTTCTCCAGTTTTAGGGGGCGGGTGGGTAGGGGGGGAAGCTAGATTTGAGGGGGTTTGTAAACGATATATATATAAATATATAAATATAAATATATACCTCATTCAGATAAGCTGCGGCATCACACGTTGACTCTGTTAATTGGGGGGGGCGGGGGTTGTCTTTCTTATTTTTGCTCTGCCGGGCCGCTTTTTTGACTGTGAAGACAGGAGCCCCCCTCCGTTTCTGCGCAGCGTTCCTCTCTTCTGTTTGGATTTTGAGGGGGGGGTCCATAAGCCAGCAGCAGAGTAGGCCTCAATTTGGGAGGCGGGGGGTGGGGGGAGCTTCACTCTACCTTACCTAACTTGGGATATTAAAAGATTGTATGGCACTCAGGACTTTTCAGCTATGATGGGAAGGGCAGGTTCTCCAAAGACAGATCCGTATTTTCAGAGGTGGCTTTCTCCTCCCCCCCCCCCACTCGCCATCCAAGGGCCTCGGGTCAATTTGGGTGGGAATCAAGGGCAATCCAGCCCATACCTAAAGCGTTCACCTTGAGTTCTGGGCTGCTCCACACCTGTTTTCTGGCTAATGAACTTCGGTCCAGCCAAGTCCCAACTTTTTGAGCAATCTGAGGATCTGATCCTGGAATCCCAGCCGATAAAGCAGGGCTAACTAACCCCTGGGGATTTCCAACAGATGTTTCAGTGGTCTTGCTCCCCCTCCCTCCCCCACCTTTTGCCCTTAGTCCAGCAAATGGGCTCCAGTGCTTTTAGGTAACCTTGGATGGATGTGATCCATCAAGAACGGAAGGAGCAGGGAGGTGCCACCCACACACACCCCACACACACCCCAGAAGGATCTGCACACAAAACCCTACACAGCCCTTTTTGGCTGCTGTTCTTCCTTTCCTTCCCAAGAGGTTAGAAAAAGGAAGGAAGGTCGTAAATCTTAAGATCAGGTCAACTACAGCAGCCTCGCAACTAGCTCGTTCTTAACTATTTAAAGAAAGAAAGAAAAAAAAATGTGATAGCCTAGAATGGTGAATAACTAAATACCTCAGATGTTTTCCTTCCAGCAAGTGTCTGTATATGTTGTCGTTGGGTTTGTTTTTTTTTTCGTTTTTTGTTTTCTATCTTAACAAGTTATCTGAATGTTTATATTCCAATAAACTTCTACCTCTTCAGAGCGTGGCTGTCGTCCTCCTTGTTTCGGAGTACAAATTAGGTACTCGAATCCACCAGAAAAAGGTGCTGTCGAAATCTTATTATGTTAAGATTTCTGTTTATTAATCTTGACGATCGAGTATTTCATAAAATGGCTTTTTTCCCCCCTCTCTTTTCTTTAAATGATGCCACAGTGCCACAATGGTTTCACTAAAGCCAACCCAGGCTTTTGTGGCACCGTAGAAACCGGCGGAAGCCCTTCTGTGAAACGTAAAATAGCGCTGAAGGGTCGGTCTGAATTATTGAAGCTGGATTCGAACAGATCTGAGCTACAGGCGGGATGAGCCCTCTGCTCCCGTTTGGCCTCCAGACTTGACCCCCTTGGCAATGCAGTGGCGTTCATGATCCCTTTGGCACTCTTTTTAGTGATTGTTTCTCCTTTATCCTTTTAAAGCGTTTCAATCCGTTGCTCAGCTTGCTGGTGTTCCATCTGTTTGTGAGCTTTGCACAATAGGCCAGCCTTAATTGGGGACCAATTCGTGGTTCTGTGTGTGCGTGTGCTGTGTGAAGCCAGCAAGTGAGGTTAGTTGATGGGCAACAAGGATAAAATCAGTAGCCTGCAGTTAACCATGGCTTAGCCCAGACATGTCAAACACAAGGCCCGGGGGCCGGATGCGGCCCGCGAAGTGGTTTCATGTGGCCCGCGAAGCCATCCTGGAAACCGTGAGGGAACGGCCCCCGCTGCCTTGGCCCTGGCCGGCCGGGAGCCAATGTACAATTTTGTGGTGGCCATCTATGCTGAAATGCATTCAGTCTTAGCTCCACAAGGCCGTCCGGAAACAGCGAGGAACCAGCCCCTGCTGTGTCAGCTCCAACCCCTGGGTGCATGCTGGGGAGGGGTCACCCTTTGTGAGGAATGAAGAAATGGACCATGCCTTGGCACTTGTCCCGGTTCCACCCCCTTCTGCCAGAGACCCTCAGATCTGTCCCACTCCTGCCCAGGCCCCCACAGGCTCCCTTGACGCGAACGATGTAGAGCTAGCCAATGCCCACCCAGTAGGCCACACCCACTCCATCCACACCCACCCAGTAGGCCACACCCACCCGGTCCCCCTGAGGGCAACCGCAATGCTGATGTGGCCCTCAATGAAATTGAGTTTGACACCCCTGGCTTAGCCCATGCCGCCATCCTGTCTTTTTGAGATGGGGAAATTCCCCCTTGCCCTTTGGTAAAACAACCATTCCAAGGGCTATTTAGATTCTCATCTAATCCGGCATTCAATCCCTGGTTACTTTCATGGATACAAACTGGATCATTGGCTCACTGCATCTTTGGCTTGATCCTGGCCCAGCTCAAAAGCTACTGGAGGTCCCTCCTAAAAACTTGAGTTTTGAGGAAGCCATTTAGAGGAGCGGTTGATTCACTAGCAGGGCTACAGAATTCTCTTCCTTTTTTCAAATCTCCATTGTGAACCTGCCAGGAAATCTCCATCCCGCTGAACGGCTTTGTTGGAATCGGCAGGGAAGGGAGGGGATGTTGGGGATTGAGTTACACCCAGGAACATAAACAGCAGGTGGCTGTGTATCTCGAGCACCTTGGCAGGTGAGAAGAAGCCCTGGAGATATTGAGAGCACCAGGACCAATCTTCTCCAAACCCGAGAGAATTTCAACTGGAGAGAAAAATTCAAGGTTGCGGGAGCCAGACTCTAATCAGAGACTCCAGCTGAGCTCCGAAAAGTAAGCCAACTTCCTGCCCTCCTCACGTTTATGTTTGTTTCTTGTTTTCCCATCCCTTTCTGCCAAAGATCCAATAGCTCCCTCCCCAAGAGTATTAGCTTCAAACAATCTTGTGAGGGTAGAGTAGAAGAAGCCCTGAGCTTTAAATTTATTATACCCAGAAGAAATAGTTCAGGTTTGAATTCAATTTGCACCTTAGTTATCTCCTGTATCCAAAAAAGATCAAAAAGTAACTCCAGCACATCATTATATATATATATATATATTGACAGCAGCTCGTATAGTATATGCTCAGTGTTGGAAGGGTGAAAACATACCTACAAAAGATATGATTATATACAAAATTCTTGAATGCGCGGAAATGAATAAACTTACGCTAGAATTAAAAGACAAGGAGGCAACAGAATTTTATGAACTATGGAACAAATGTTATGATTGGCTAGAACAAAGAAAGAAAAAGACATGATTACTGATGTAAATAAATTGTAAATAATATATATGAGATGTATAATACGGTTTTGTTAAGGGAAAAAATGTATTTTTTCAGTTTTATTTTTGTTGTATAGTGGAAAAAAGGAAAAATAAAAATTAAAAAAAAAAGAAGAAGCCCTGAGAAGGTAATATGCTTATCATCATCTTGCAGATCTTCCATAACTAGGCAAAGATTAAACCCAGTCCAGTTTTTTTTAATAGCACAATATATTTTAGAAAGAGGAGAAGCCACATTAGAAGCAGAAGAAACCTCAGCTTTCCTTCTCAAGGTCAAATCCCTTGGTGGATGTTTCTTCTGCCCCAGGAACCAACCTTGGTGGCTACAGTTCTTTTCTGTTCACCGGCGATTCAGCCCTCTCTCGGAAAGGGGACCACGGTCTCGGGGCCCCAAAAGGCTTGGGGGACAAAAGCCCTGAGCTGCGGGGGCTGAGTAACGTTCCTTCATCCTCAACAAGCTTGAGGGGGCCTTTTGGAGAAGCCACTGGAGCTGATAAAAGCTTGTCAGGTGCCGAAGATGTGTCGGAGAAGAGGCTGGGCGGTTGATGAGACGCCTCAGAAGGGAGATGCGAGGGGCCCGTTTGCGCCATCCTGGTGTTCAAAGAGGTGCCCCTTGGCTCATCCCCAGTGCAGGCCTGGAACGGTTCCTGTATCTCTGCACGTTGGGAAGAGGATGGAGTTTCATCCACCTGTGAGGAAACCTCCAGAGTCTCGTGGCAAGGAGCACTTTGCACATCATCATCTTTGGGGCTGGTGGAGAGTCTGGGGACCCGCAGCTCCCTCTGACTCTTTTCCGGCGGTCGCTTCGAAAGCTGGCGGATCTGCTGAATCTGTTCCTGGAATCTCAGTTTGGCTGTTGGGAGGAAAGCCAAGCTTCGTTTTAACAACCCTCCGCTCACTCCAGGTAGTCCTCAACCTAACCACAGTTTGTTTAGTGACCCAAGTTACAACGGCACTGAAGAAGGTGACCTAGGACTATTTTTCACACAACCATGGTGGTATCCCCAGGGTCACGTGATCAGAATTCGGATGCTTGGCAACTGACTCGTATTGATGACAGTTGCAGCGTCCCGGGGTCAGGTAAATGACCCCCCGAAATGACCTTCGGACAAGCAAAGTCAATGGGGGGAGCCGGATTCACTGAACAACCGTGTTCCTGACTTAACAACTGCCGTGATTCACTTAACAACGGTGCGAGAAAAGTCATAAAACGGGACAAAATTCACTTATGTTTCACTTAGCAACAGAAATGTTGGGTTCAATTGTGGTCGTACATTGATGACCCTCTGGGCATCTCACAGCTCTTACACCAAGAGTCCTCAGAGGAAGCAGCCGAGATGAAAATAAAAAAAGTTTTCAATAAAACATTGGATGATAAAAAAGAGCTGAACTTTCAGCGGCCGAAGGTTTCTCCAAACAGTAGTGCTTGTGTGTCTCTCTGTGTGTGTGTGTGGGGGGGGGATTTGAATCTTAAAACAAAAGTTAGAAAGCGTGTTAACCTCTTTTAGCTGGGACCTGGCTGAAATAAGAGCCGAAAGCTGCTCACCTTGCATTAAGTTCTCATTTTTCTCTTTCAAAGCTTGAATTTCACAGGCCATGGCAGAAATCTGGAAGTGAGAAAACAAATTAACAGCACACTGCAAAGAGGGGGACCGAATAAGCTTTTGAGAGCCTGCAGTTAGAGGATGAGGGGAGCTATGTTTCGCTTTTGGATCTTATTCAAATTATTTTGATCCTGCCTTTTTTTTTTTTTTTCAAATAAAACTTTCCCCAAAGCTCAAATCCGCCGTTGATTGCTTGCAACAGGTCAAGAGGGAAACCTGGGAATTGCCATTTAACTTCACCAAGGAAAAAGAAAATAAAACTAACATGTACAAAAATGCAACCCTCCATATATTTGTTTTACTCGATCGTCGTTTAAATTGGGTGGAATTCAACGGCAAGTGTGATGTACAGTTTACTTTTCAGTAGCTGGGAATTGGGGGGGAGTTGCAGTCCAAACCCATTTGAAGAACCCCAAGTTTAATGAAGAGAAGGACGAGGGGGGACACGATAGCAGGGTTCCAATATCTCAGGGGCTGCCCCAAAGAAAAGGGAGTCAAGCTATTCTCCAAAGCGCCTGAAGGCAGGAGAAGAAGCAACGGGTGGAAACTCATCAAGGAGAGAAGCAACCTAGAACTAAGGAGAAACTTCCTGGCAGTTAGAACAATTAACCAGTGGAACAACCAGCCTCCAGAAGTGGGGAATGCTCCAACACTGGAAGTTTTTAAGAAGAGACTGGACAGTCATTTGTCCGAAATGGTATAGGGTTTCCTGCCTGAGCAAGGGGTTGGACTAGATGACCTCCAAGGTTCCCTTCCAACTTTATTATTATTATTATTATTATTATTATTATTATTATTATTATTATTATTATTATTATTATTATTACTACTACTACTACTACTACTACTACTACTACTACTACTAATATTATTATTAAGTCAAGAAAAGAGATGAACAAAAAGAAGGATAGCCAGTATGAAGAAAGGGGTGCCTTGCTCCTGAGTAAGCTTCTGCAGGCTGAAATCAATCCCCGTCCCCCTTTCTCCTTGCTTTATAGCTATCCCACACGTGGTTCAAGTTATCTTCAGTAGCATCTGCCATCCACTGAGGTGTGATTGACGAGACAACCTTCTTTCTCAGTGGTTGCTTTTGAGGTTGGAGCTGCAAATGAGTTGTGTGTCAACTTCTGAAACGAACCTGGCTGAAGCCATCTTTGTCATTCTCAATTGCCACACAGGTTTGGGGGGGAAGAAAGCAAAAGGACTGCTAGACTAAGCACAGAGCGGTCCTGTGGGAACCAAGGTCATTCCCACAAGTGCTGGAAGATGGGGAGAAGAAGTGTCACAGAGCTCGCCAATTGCCCTTGTTGGGTAACAGGAGAGACATGTTACACTTAGTTACATTGAATTCCTGGGGGGAACTTTAGAGCTGGTTTCACTTTTGACCGTGCCGATATTATGTACCCAATAAACATGTTCTTTGAGGAAGCTTTAAGCCTTGGCATTCTGAACTGTTTGGGTCCGTTAGTCGGAACCTTGACAATGTGCTTACCACATCAGTTTTTGCTTTCAGCTGCTGCTGAAGGCTCTGTTCTGCTTCCTCCCTTTTGGATGTGTCTCCAGATTCCAAATGGCTCTCTTCTTCTGATGAAGGTCCGAAGGACGCCTGTGCAGTGGTCTTTGGGAGAAGCAAACTAGAAGTCATTCTGGGCCTTGTTGATGGTTCTACATCTTCAAGGCTAAGAGTCCGCCCTCAAAATCACATTTCATGAGAAAAGCTGAACTGCTGGATCAAACTAAAGGATGACTTGGTCAAGCACCCTAATTCCCACCATGGCCAACTGGATGCCCCTGCAAAATGTTTGTGGGTATGCTCCAGAATCTGATATCCTTCCACCTAGAATTGAAGAACCTAGAACCCATTCTAGGACTGTTTGGTCACCACTGCTCTGGTTGGATCTACAAGCTCCCCAAAACAAGATTGGTATCCACGCAGCTGGTGACTCAGTTGGTGGTCCACCAAGAGGATGGAAAGATGGAGTCTCACCAGCACTCGCGGAACATTCCGAGATGCTGTTGAGCTCTTTTCCTTGAGTCCCCCATCCTGATGCTTCCTGGCTCCTGCTTGCTGCTGTTGCTTCTGTCTGAACAGTTCCTTCAGCTTTTGGAGAACAGAAACACAGAAATAATATTCTGGTTAATAACAATTGTACCCAGACTTGAGGACTTCTTGAAGCTACTAATGCCATAATAACTAAATCCAGAGAAAGTGGGATCGGCAATCAAAGATGGCAGCCAGTGTGGCTCACATTGTGTGTGTGATGCTTCAGATTCAGTTCAGAAGAGGTGTTTGGAATGTGCAGCAATGGAAGAGAGCTTCTGTCTGTCACTCATTAAAGGAAACCCTACTCAGAACCTCTCCCAAAGATCAGCCACCACCCCTACACCCACTGAATATACTCAATCCTCACCAGATTGTCTAGGTCAGGGGTCTTCAAACTTGGCCCTTTTATGACTTATGGACTTCAACTCCCAGAATTCCTCAGCGTCCACAAGTCATAAAAGGGCCAAGTTGGAAGACCCCTGGTCTAGGTCTTCTCCTACACTTTCAATCTTCTGTGTCTCCAATTCCCCAGCAGAAAGCCTAACTTAAAGGACAACCCCAAGCTCTCTCGACTTTCTTCACGTTGTGTGTGCCAGTGTTGGTCTACAACTCCCGTCACTGCCAGGGAGCATGGCAATGTTGCAATTTTACACATCTGGAGCACATCAGGCGTCCTTCTGGTGTAAGTGATAGAAGAGAGGGAAGGAAAAAGAATGTTGTTTCAAAATGTCTGCAGGAATATCAGTTGTTCAAAGCTTGGACAATCCCATTTCTGCAGCAGTCCTCTCTTTGCCCTCAAAGAGACGGCAGAGGGAGAAAGACGGGAAGGTGAGTAAATGCCATGAGTGACATCTCACCTGCTCAGTCACTAAATGTTGCTGTAGCCTGAAACCTTCCAGCTGATTCCCAACAGTCTTTGCATCCAAGCCACCAGGACGCCCCTAGAAGGGAAAAACAGAGCTTTGGGTCAGAAAAAAACAACAACGTCCTGATTATACCACAAATAGGAGTGCTTCTCTTTTATGACATGGGAAATTAACCCACACATCTCAAGGTTTGTGTGAACTGACTGCAGATTAAGAACTATGGTGACCTTCCAAGGGCATCTTTCCAATACTTACTTCCTTATTCTCCTGGGGTGACTGGAGAAGACCTTTTTCATTTCGAACAGCATTCTTCAAAATGAAAAAGGTCTTCTGCAGTCACGACATAAGCCTAAGTCTGAAAATCAGGCTTGTCAGATGCTGTATTTTTTCTANTGAAGGCAAACGAGGTCCAGGCAGAAGAAGAACATCGTGGCTTCAAAATCTAAGGGACTGGTTTGGACAAAACTCAGCAGCACTTTTTCGTGCGGCTGCTGATAAAAACAGGATTGCCAACATGATCGCCAACGTCCGATAACGGATATGGCACAAGAAGAAGAAGAAAAAGTCTGGAAGGTTATGTAGTGTGGCCAATTGCTCTCCATTCTTCACCAATTTTACAGGCTCCCAAGTTTAGGTTTAAAAGGAAGAACTACCTAGGACCTTCCCCCATGTTCAAAAATAAATCTTAATTCAAAAATTTCATTGGGTCAAGAAGGGACCATCTAGACCCGTTTTTTCACCGTGGCATATTGGATGTCACCAAGATCACTTGTCTCGTAGCAACTGGGATGGAACATGGGAGGCGCCTTCTACATGTAGCTCAAATCATATTCAAGGCGTGCCAGATCCAACTGACATGTCTTCTTGACCAGGACCCACCTTCTCGTAACAGGTCCCTGGACCTTCTCTTGTTCTCTTTGGCTCTGATGAAGTTCTCATCTCTAAGGCAGCTCTGTCCACACCGTTGGTCTGCCTGAGGTCTCTCAAGGCTTGGTCCCTGGAGAGAAGAATCTTTTTGAACTAAACCACAGAGCAAAGTACCTCCTGGAAATTGTACCCAATGTGTAGGCTTTGGGCACAAAGTGACATAAAAAAACAAGTCAAAGTGAAGACGCAACAGCTAGCAGAGGAGGATAGAGGCCCCCAGACATTATAGGACAGTGATGGCGAACCTTTTAGAGACCGAGTGCCCCAAAACCACCTCGCCCCTGCCCCGTCCCCGTGTCTCCTGCCCGCAGGACCACCCACCACCTCCACAGCCCGCCACAGCAGATTGCCCAGGCAGCCCAGCAATGTCATGGCCATGCCCTCTGTCTGTGCCCCGCAGCATCATCTGTATGTGATGAGGCGCGAGGGTGGAGTCTTGTCCCCGCTGCCCAGCTGCCATGTCCTTGGCTGTGCTGCTCTGCACAAGCTGCACCCGGGGCAACTCTCCTCTGGGGGGGGCTGCTGGTGAGGAAGGGGCCACGGGGGGGGGGCTGGGGCGATGGCACGCGTGCCCACAGAGATGGCTTTGAGTGCCGCCTCTGGCACCCGTGCCATAGGTTCGCCACCACTGTTATAGGAAATAAAATTAAATAACATTCCCTACAGGTCTGAAAAAGTGCATTGCCAATCATGGGAACCTGACGTTTTGTTGAAATTTTGTTTTCTTCCTCCAGAAACGCTACTATTGCAATATTGTTATCATTGTTTGGTGGAATTTATCACGACATGAGAGGGTTATCTGTCAACAGCCTCTTCGTTTCCTGGAGAACGTGCAACAGGTCATTTCCTGTGGACATCTAGTAGTCCTTTACACCCTGGGGTCCCTGTCTTGCTGCCTTGTTTTCCTTACTTTTCTGCAAGTTGTTCCTCCAATGCACGGAGAAGTTGCTGCAGCCTCTGCTTCTCCGAACTCCATTCTGTGTTCTACCAAGAAACGAGAATGCCGGTCAGCGGTCAAGAGGCATGCCCGCCCTGAGACAATGCCACAGAGGTTCTCCAGGCATCACCGAGACTTAAATAGGGTCCCAGCTGTGCCAAGTTCCAGGAAAGACAGACCAATAAAAGAATAGTTGTAGTTCAGGGTTGAAATGAAAAGTCCTTGGTGCTCTCTGAGCTTGGTGGTTGTTCTTGGCAGATGTTTCATTACCCAAACTAGGTAACATCATCGCTGCACTGATGATGTTACCTAGTTTGGGTAATGAAGCGTCTGCAAGAAAACCATCAAGCTTAAAGACCTCCTTCTCCTCCTCCTCCTCCTCCTCCTCCTCCTCTTCCTCCTCCCCCCACTTTACTCTCTTCTAGCACTGATAGTGTTACCTAGTTTGGGTAATGAAGCATCTGCAAGAAAACCACCAAGCTCAGAGAGAGCCCAGGACACCATCAGGTAAGACAGACCTCGGACAGGGTCAAAGCAGGACCCTACCTGGATTTGTGGGACTTGATGATTGCCTAAAGGTACCTATTGCAAAGTTACTAGTACCAGGCGCAGATGTATCTGTAGGTTTCACATAATGCAGTTTGGGTTTTGTGCAATTCTTCATTATGACGAGCCCTGATTAACAGTGTGAACCTAACGAATGGCGACATATTCAATAAACCATAGCTATAAAGTTTGGTTTAAGGAAACATAGGAACCCTGTTTAGAGGTTCTGCCTCTTTCTGAAGCTACCTATAGAAGAAGGCTGTTTGGAAATTAAGGAGAAAATTCCTAACAGTGAGAAAAATCCACCAGTGGAACAGCTTGCCACCAGAAGTCACAGGTGCTTCACTGGCGGATTTTAAGAAGAGACTGGAGAGCCACTTGTCTGAGATGGAATAGAATCTCCTGTTCGAGCAGGGGCTGGACTAGAAGACCTCCAAGGTCCCTTCCAGCTCTATTCTGACTAGTCTCCCTTCCATAGGGAAAACGTTCACAGCCAATACTATACTTGGATCCTGGCAGATTCCAACTCCAGACGCTGCTCCTCATGCATCATGTCACGTATCTTCAGCAACTCCATAGTCTTCTGCAGTTCCTCTTGGACCACAGGAAGATCCAGGTCTGCTTCTTTTGGGAACATCTAGAATGTGAGAAGGCAGAACCAGTTATAATCAAAGGGGAGGGGTGTAGGTTTGCTAAAGCAGCGTTACTGATGCTGGCGTTGGTCTTTACCAAGATTGGAACCGTTAAAATAAGCTCCGGAGAAAATCCAAGGATTAGAACAGGGGTCTTCAAACTTGGCCCTTTGATGACTTGTGGACTTCAACTCCCAGAATTCCTCAGCCAGCGTGCCTGGCTGAGGAATTCTGGGAGTTGAAGTCCCCAAGTCATAAAAGGGCCAAGTTTGAAGACGCCTGGATTAAAATATTTACTGAAAAAGGTTAGAAAGCCACAACCAGAAGAATCTCAGTGACTGCAAGGAATCAAGTACTAGTCCTGTTGATAAAATCACGGTTCAATTTTTCTTGCATTTTGTTCTTTCTGCCCTTCTAATTTGTCCCCTTCTGAGCAGGCCTCCATCCAGCTTGGTTGAGGGTGACGATGCTACTTTGTTTGTTTGGTATTATTAAAACGTTTGCAAGAAATCAACTAAGCTCAGCGAGCATCCAGGACCCCACTGGTTCTGCCCAAGCTCATGGCTGAAAGACCCAAAGGACTAGGATGGTTGAAAGGCCAAGAGAGAAGTAGAGGAAAGCTATCAAGAAACTTTCACCCGTGCCTTGGCTTGGTGAGCCTGGTCCTGGGCAATCCTTTTCTCCAGGTCTTCTTCCTTGGTCTTCAAAGCTGCACCTACTTCTTCCCATCGGTTTCTCCAGTCTTGGGAGATTGACTCTTGCTCACTCAATTGCTTGCCCAACTCTTCGGCTTGCCTTTCAAGGTCCTGGCAGTGAGCCTGTAGGAGATCCTTCTCCTTCTGCAACTGGATCTGAGATTCCCTAAGGAAAACAAGATAGGTTTATGAAAATTCTGAGGACTCTTCCAAGCCATCTGGAAAGGAATTGGGGAACTGGTTTTTGCACCCTTGGAGTTGCCTTTGAGGAGCGTCAGGGGAGGTCCTCTTCAGCCCAACCCCTTTAGCCATTAGGCGACCTTATTCTCTTGATTGTAAGCCGCCTCGAGACTCCAATGGAATGGATATGCTCAAGAAGTGAAGTTGCAAATTTAGGATTTCGACTGTACCACTTCCTGGCCATACAAAAGTATGTACTGTATAGTCAAGGCCATGGTTTTCCCAATTGCAATGTATGGCTGTGAAAACTGGACCATAAGAAAGGCTGAGCGCCAAAGAATGGAGGCCTTTGAACTATGGTGCTGGAGAAGACTCCTGCAAGTCCCCTGGACTGCAAGGCGATCAAACCGGTCAGTCCTGGAGGAGATCAACCCCGACTGCTCTTTAGAAGGCCAGATCCTGAAGTTGAAACTCAAATACTTTGGCCACCTAATGAGAAGGAAGGACTCACTAGAGAAGGGCCTAATGCTGGGAAAGATTGAGGGCAAGAGAAGAAGGGGAGGACAGAGAATGAGGTGGCTGGATGGAGTCACTGAAGCAGGAGGCGTGAGCTTCAATGGACTCCAGAAGATGGTAGAGGACAGGAAGGCCTGGAGGAACGTTGTCCATGGGGTCGCGATGGATCGGACACAACTTCGCAACTAACAACAACAACAACTTCCTGGCCACAGAAGCTGGACTCATGATGAATGGGCTGTCCATGGTTACACGCTTTATGCACACAGAGATTTTGCTACAGCAGCAGCTCGTCGTCCTCCTGAAGCACTTGATTACGGCCCCCAAATTGGGAAGAGCGTCTGAATGCTTCTTACCTGAGGTTTTCACAGGTTGCCTGCAGAGCTTTCCTGGTCTCCTCCTGGCACTGTTGCTCCGCCGTTCTTTCGAGAAGGTGTCGCTCCTTTTCTTCCAGCCACTGAGTCCGCTCATCCACCAGAGCCTGGATATGGTTAGCCTGGGACTTCTCATCCTCCTCCAGAAGATGCAGTTTTTCTAAAAGAGCTTCCAGCCTTTGGTGGCTCTCAGCTGCTTTGGAAGAAAGCTCTTCGTTCGACTGCGAGAGGGATCGGGAAATTGAACTGTTTCAGTTTTTCAGATCAGTTCGTCTGGTTCACACGAGTTGGGTTCAACCGGGCAAAATTACAGGTAATCCTCGACCTATGATCACAAACCCTACTCCCTTCTAGCACTGATGATGTTACCTAGTTGGGTCATGAAACGTCTGCAAGAAAACCACCCAGCTCAGAGAGCACCAAGGAGCCCACAGTCCTCCTCCTCCTCCCCCTCCTCCATGCAAACCCCCTCCCTTCTAGCACTGATGATGTTACCTAGTTGGGTCATGAAACATCTGCAAGAAAACCACCCAGCTCAGAGAGTATCAAGGAGCCCACAGTCCTCCTCCTCCTCCTCCTCCTCCCCCTCTCCCCTCCTCTCCGCAAACCCCCCTCCCTTCTAGCACTGATGATGTTACCTAGTTGAGTCATGAAATGTCTGCAAGAAAACAACCAATCTCAGAGAGCACCAAGGACCCCACAGTTCAACCCTGAGCCACAGATATTCTCTTCTGTGTTACTACTAGATGTATCCTTAGAGATTCCAGGATGCGGCGGTGGCTGCTGCTGATCCTCCTCCCCCCAAACCCCACTCCCTTCTAGCACCGATAATGTTACCTAGTTGGGTCATAAAACGTCTACAAAAACCCCACCAGTCTCAGAGAGCACCAAGGACCCCACAGTTCAACCCTGAGCCAGAAATATTCTCTTCTACAGTACTACTAGATATATCCTGAGATATTCCAGGATGTGTCTACCCTTGAACCTCTTTCCCCGCCCCCCCATCCCATCCAGCTCGGGACTGCACAGTCTCTTCATCCAGGCCTCTTTTGAGGAAAACTCTGTGTCGCCAAATCTCTTATCCTCTGATTCTCCAGGTGCACATTCCATCACAGTAGGAGGCTTAACAGGGAATTCAAAGGTTTGTAAACTAAACTGAGAAGACACATCACATGCTGAAAAGACAGTGGTGGATCACTTCCGCACTGCAGCCAAGAAGATTGCATGGATGTGTCCATGAAGGTGTCAGAAGCTCCACTGCTTTTATTGGATGGGTCCTCTCCCTAAAAAGAACAGGGACACAGTCCATTCCCAGAACTGAGATTTACCTGCCGGACAGATTTCATCTCCTCCTTGATGAGGACTTTCTCTTGTTCCTGTTGATGGGCCTGATTCTTACTACTTGCAAGCTCTGATTTGAGAGCCGAGATCTGGTCCTCGAATTCTCCTTGTTTTTTCTGGGCATGCTTTAACTCCAGACCGAGATCCTGGACTTGCTGAAGCAAGGCAACGTTCTTCTGCAATTAAGTTGTCGTTAAGAGCGATCTTTCAGATCTCATTTTCATTCATAAACTACAGACAAAGCGTCCTTCGGAAAGGAAACCACAATCCACCTCAAAATACAAGCAGGTGGAATATAAACCAGGAAAATGATTTGGCCTTGCAGATGAAACCTATCGCGCCAGACAGCAAAGCTGGAAAAGATGAAACCGGATTAAAGCTTCTAAAGGAGCCAAAATCTTTAGGCCAAGATATACAGGATTGCAATTTATGAGCCACTGCAGAGAGGGTGATCGGTAAGATTGGCCCTGTTACAGAGAAGGCCTGGCTTCTAGCAAAACTTTATGGACAATTTGTGGCCTGAACTCAAGGATCTTTTTTTTAAACCCACCAGTTTGATGTTCTTGTAAGCAGCTCGGAGCTGGCGTCTTTCTTGCTTCATTTCCAGTAAATTTGTGGCTACTGGGTGGCTGGCTGAGCTCTGCTCTCCCTGAAAGAACCAAAAGAAGAGAAATATTCTTGGGTTCTTAAAAAACAGCTCTCAGACCTTCACGTCTAATAATGGTGAATGTTCTGCCCCAGACAGAACAGACGGCCTTAGTCCTATCCAGGACAGACAGATAACTCAGAGGAATAAACAGAAAATATTGCTTTATTCTGGGAATCCTAAACAATGACTTACAGTTATGTAGAGATACGTCCGAAAGTATATTTCAGCAATATTGGTTCATTCCACAGGTAATTTGATAATGGATTTTCCCCTCTTCTTCTGCATAAGCATCACATGTTGGCATAGGACCTCCAAGCCGTGTGGCTAGGAGACATGAGGCTGGATGAACAAAGTCATTCCAAACTGGGCACGTAGCCAGTATGTCCTGAGAAGAGCTCAAAGGCGCCTCCTAATACTGACCTGTTAACATGAGATAGCTAACTAGCTAAAACTACATTTCCCATTAGCCATCTCTTAAGGAGACAGCACTTAACCCAATAAATGCCAAACATGATCCAGAACAGTGAAGTCGAAAGCTGACTGAAACAAGGGGGATGAGAAAGAAGCGAATGGAGGAATCTCAAGGTCTGGAGAGAGGGATAGAAACATTGGAGAAGGAGGGCTAGAGAGGCCTGAAGGCAGGCATTGCCCAGAAAAGACTCCGTGGCCATGGAACTGAACGTTTCTCAGTTTGAAGCGAGTGGCAAATGGAATGGAGTCCCCTGCCACTGAGAAAAACCCCTTTGTGTACTGCTTATTTCTTTTCCGCAGCACCACCCTTCCCACTACTGCCTACTGCAGTAGTCAAGCGGCACACTCGGCCGCCCATTCAGACTAACCTCCTGAACACATTTCAGCTGCTGCACCATCTCGTTTCGTTTTTCTTCCAGCGTCTTGATGCAGCTCTTCAAAGCAGCCAGACTTTTTTGAAGGTTTCGTAGCTCGTGGCCGACATCCCACTTTTCCTGGGACTGAAGAGAATATTTCCATTTTTATTTTTATTTTTCAGTTTGCACACTTATTTTGTAGACTTCGAAGCAACCCAGGTCATCTTCCTGACTATTTTATCCAGCTGCACCCTTGGTCACCCTCATCTTCTTAGCAAACTACAGTAGTGGCCAAAATTGTGGAAACCTTTTGGGAAAAGTGTATTTTTGAGGTTTGATGGCTAATAACACCACTTTGTTTTTTGGAGTAGTACCATAAAATGATATATCAATAGAAAGATAATTTAATCAAGAACATAGTTTGTTCAATTATCTGTACTGTAGTCTATGAACAGTTATAGCCAAATAACCAGAAAAAGGAAGCACAACTTGCTCAGGATGATCTCAGGTAGCTCTCCTTCATCTGATTGTAGCCAATGAGCGTGAGTGTTTAGAGAGCCAATCAGGCGTCATCTTGTTTTGGCAATGAGCCAATCAGATCTCAGTAGGATTCAGTTATCGATGTCATGTATTGAAGCCGAGAGGAGGATATTTGTCAGTGTGTTATATGATCGCTATCATGTTGGCTGGGTTTTTTTTCCCTTTCATTTAGTGAGCTTGTAAAATGTAATAAAGTTAAAGTAATGGTACAGAGAGTTGACTGGTCACCCAGAAAGCAATGTAAAATAATATTACTAAGTGAACAAGGCTACAGTTATAAAGAAATTAGAAGAAAAATGGGTGGAAACTTAACCAAAGGTGGCATTTCTGCTGTACACTTTTCCCAAAAGGTTTCCACAATTTTGGCCACTACTGTAGGTTGACAGGAACAAGCAATTTCCTCTGGACCATTAGTAGACAGTAAAGCCAAGGGAACTTTGGACCCAGAGTTGCCCGCGCCAGGTCAGCCCTCTAACCATTACATCACACAACCTCTCAACTGAAGAGATATACTACTACCAGGAGAGAGCTGAATTACAACCACAGCCGAGCACAAAAAGGTCTTTTGCTAAGCAAGGCAATTGCTAAGCCAGTTTTGCTCCATGTTATGACCTTGTTGCCACAGCTCTTAAGTGAATCACTGCAGCCGTTAAATGAATCAAGCAGTCGTTAAACAAATCTGTCTTCCCCCATTGGCTTTGCCTGTGGGCAGCTGGCTGGGAAGGTCACGAATGGCGATCGTGTGACCTTGGGACAGTGCAACAGTCTTAAGTCCCTGCCAGTTGCCGAGCATCAGAATTTGGATCACGTGATCCTGGGGATGCTACCACCAGCCCTATGTCACTTTTTTCAGCGCTGCTGTAACTTCAAACAGTCACTAAGCGAATGGTGGTTAAATGTTGTAAATGTTTCTCATCCTTTGAGGTGAGGACATTACATTTATGGTGACAAAACCTCTAAAACTAAGGCTGGGATTTGTTAACAATTAGATGGCCGTGCCTTTCGTGTATTTTGCACAAGGGGCAATGCAAAAGCAGTGGTTTATTTTACATAAAANCATAAAAGTGATGGGCACAAATAATGAATTGACAGTTTGTCTCCCAGGTCTTGCAAAGCTACTTCGGCGACCCCCCTGGAGCTTACAAGACATCACAACATCTCACCCAAAGATCTCCCTAATGCAGGGGTCTTCAAACTTGGCCCTTTTATGACTTGTGGACTTCAACTCCCAGAATTCCTCAGCCAGGCACTGCCTGGCTGAGGAATTCTGGGAGTTGAAGTCCACAAGTCATAAAAGGGCCAGGTTTGAAGACCCCTGCCCTAATGTGTTGCACCACAATTCCCATAGTTCCTCAGGTAGCACGGCTCTTGCAGCATGGCTAACCTCCACACTAGCAAGGTAGGATGGGATATGACCCAACACACCTGCAAAGACCCAGCTGGAACGCGCTAGACCACGTATTTATACTGCAAAGGTCTGTTTTGAAGCATGAACGATTCAAAAAGTACAGGGATGGTCAGGACATTCCATTCTCCTAGCCCACATCTCCTTTGCACTCTTGCAGAATTCTGCCTCATTGCAGAATTGCGAAATAAACCTAAGCCTGGGGCCGCTTCAAAGCCAGGTGTTAGATTTGGAAGGTTTTCCTTACCACCTCTTCACTCTGTCTGAAACACTGGGAGAGCAAGGGGTGATCCCTTTTACCAAAGTAAGACTTCGTCTTGGCCAATTCCATTTCCACCTTGAAGATCCTGAAAGACACGCCAAGCAAGAAGACAGATTCCGGTATCTCCAGCAATATTCTAGGGCAGTGGTGGCGAACCTATGCCATGCGTGCCAGAGGCGGCACTCAGAGCCCTCTCTGTGGGCATGCGTGCCATGCACCAGAGATGGCAACCGTCCCTCTTCAACCAGCCGCCCGCTAACTCGCCGAGGTCCCATGTGGCCGGATGCATCCCGGCATGGCTGGTTTCCCTCCCCCGTCCCATCCCTCCTGGCCTCCCATGCTCTCCTTTTCCCGGGCACGATCCACTGCATCGCCTCCTCAGCTGTCGGCCAGCCGTCCAGCTCAAAGGCGGCTTCTCTGAACTGGCGGCAGGCTGCGGAGCCCAAGTGCGCCGGTCGAGGGGCCGGCAGGCTGTGGCTGCTGATGGACACTGTCGGCCCCCATGGGCTCGCTGGCCTCTGTGTGGGGACCGATGGTGTCAGGCAGCCGGCCCGGCCCCTGCCTCGTCTTACCCTGCGACAATGGCAGCCCAGCCCTGCCTCGCCTTGCCTCGCCTCACCCTGCAGAACAAGCCTCCTGCCCACCGCCGCACCTGCCAGAGACCCCCTGGATCTCCCCCAACCCTGCCCGGCCCCCACAGGTGTCCCTCCCCATGAGCAACATCGAGGTGATCACGCCCACCTTGGCCACACCCACCCAATCTGCCATGACCACCACAGCCACGCCCACCCAGTGGGCCACGCCCACCTGGCACCTGGCAATAAATAAGTGGGTTTTGGGTTGCAGTTTGGGCACTTGGTCTCTAAAAGGTTTGCCATCACTGCTCTAGGAATTGTTAATAGGAACATCTTGGTTGTCTAGAAGCCACAAAATAGCCACAGGGTTATGAAATATTGCCCAGTTTCAGGACCAGACAGAGTTGGCTTCTTTTGAAGAACGGCAATGTGCGGCATGAGAAAGTTTCAACGCCTTCTTCCTTTATTTCTGATGTACAACACCCGCCCCCTGTTCTCAAAGAAGGGACCTACTCACTTCTCATCCAGTTCCCCTTTTCGCTTCCTGCCTTCCGAACGGATCCCGTCCAGCCACTTTCTCTCCTTTTCTAGGTAGGCAAAGGAGCTCTCCATCTGCTGCAGGAAAGACAAGGAGTCAGGGGAAATTTCACAGGCAGGCCTGCACGTTCACCAGGGCCTGGCGGGGAAAAAAAATCATCTGTATTTTCTCCCTTAACGATTCGGTTCGGCGGAAGAGAATTTGCCCTAGAAACTCTTTCACGGAGAAGATCATTGGCCCCGTTTTTACGACCTTTCCTGCCACAGCTGTTAAGTGAAGTGCTGCAGCTGTTAAGTTGGTAACACAGTTGTTCAGTGAGTCCGCCTTCCCCCACTGACTTGGCTTGTCAGAAGGTCAAAAAAAAAAAAAGCTGAGAACCACGACCCCGGGGGACACGGCAACTGTCATAAATACAAGTCAGTTGCCCAGCGTCTGAATTTTGACCACATGACCATGGGGGACGCTGCAACCATGTGAAAAATGGTCATAAGTCACGTTTTTCAGTGCCATTGTAAATTTGGACGGTCACTAAATGAACCGTTGTAAGTCGAGGACTATCTCTACAGTCGGCAGATTGGGGAGAGATCCTACATTACCTTCTGTCTAAGGGAACCGAGCTCAAATTCCATCATGTCAACTTCCAGCTCAAGGTTCCGTCCTCCAAATTCTTTTGGCTGTCCTGCAAGCGAGTAGCCAGATTCTCGGAGCTTCGCCTTCCTTTGCGTCTCTTCCAAAAAGTTTGCCTGCAGATCCGGCTGCGAGTCGCTCCATCTCTTACTACTAGCCAACGGCTGATCGGAATTAAAGTCCTCCTTTTTAGGGTTAGGAGGGTGAGATAAGGAATTCCTCCTCCGAAGGGTCGAACTGGGAGAGAGTAGGCTGTACTCCGGGCGCCTTGGAACATCTCTGCCAAAAATAAAGTCACCCCCATGTTGTATTTTTAAAAGGATTTTGGAGACAGAACTTCCGTCGGGTCTCCTTGTGGATACGTAAAAGCATCCATGGTCTTGTGTATTTGTTAAATTTCTACACTGCCCGTTTCACCGAAGTGACTCTGGGCGATTTACAATCTATATAAATAAAAATGTAAATGTTCGTTTGTTCAAAATCTTAAATCTCCAAAGGTTCTTCACCGATTGCTTTGAAATTTTGACACAATGTTGCATTCAAATACATGCGTGTTTTTATATACCTATATTACAGTGGTGGCGAACCTATGGCATGCGTGCCAGAGGCGGCACTCAGAGCCCTCTCTGTGGGCACGCGCGCCGCTGCTGCCAGCAACTTGTGCAGGTCCATTAGGCCGCCAGCCCCCACAGGCGTCTCCCCCATGAGCAACATCGAGGAGGCCATGCTCACCCCAGCCACGCCCCCCAGTCTGCCGTGATAACCGCAGCCATGCCCACCCAGTGGGCCATGCCCCCATGCCCTCCCTGAGGCCACCACAATGCTGATGCAGCCCTGGCACTTTGCGATAAATAAGTGGGTTTTGGGTTGTGGTTTGGGCACTCGGTCTCTAAAAGGTTTGCCATCACTGCTATATTATATAGATGCCACACCTGTGACAGGTAAAACATGCTTTTTTTTGAAAAACAGCGCCATCTGTTGGACGTAAAAGCAACACACGCTTTTACCAGACTGAGCCACAGCAACGCGTGACTGGGTACAGCTAGTAACATAATAAAACAACATAAAGACAGCCAGTTCCTACAGAATCTGCAAGCTCTTTAAAGCCGCTTGAAAGAGGCTAGCTGCATCTCTTCCCCCTGAGGTGGAGTGGCTGCCCTTTGCAGCAAGCTGTGATTTCCCAAAAAAGACAAGGCTGCTTTAAAGAGCTAAAAACAGGTGTCTGCTCTAAAGCATCTCTGAGAAACCGAATCCAAAGCCCCTGCTTATCTCCGTTATTAGCAACGAAATCCCAAACCCACCATTGAGCCGTACTGCTCTTAAGAGTTTTAACAGTAAACAGAATAACAGAGTTGTAAGGGGTCTTGGAGGTCTTCTAGTCCAACCCCTTGTTCAAGCAGGAGGCTCTATAGAGAGTGTCTTTTTAAAAAAAAATTCCAATCTGCACTAGAGATCTGAGATTTCTGCTTTGTCACCAAAGCACCGGAGGGCAGGACGAGAAACAATGGTTGGAAACTGATCAAGGAGAGAAGCAACCTGGAATTAAGGAGAAGTTTCCTGACAGTGAGGACAATTAATCAGTGGAACAACTTGCCACCAGAAATCGTGGGCGCTCCATCATTGGAGGTTTTTAAGACAGGCTAGACAGTCACCTGTCTGAGACGATATAGGTTCTCCTGCTTGAGCGGGGGGCTAGACTAGAAGACCTCCAAGATCCCTTCCAGCTCTATTCTATTCATTTTTCTACGTACTAACCAAGTGCTTCCCTCTTTAATTTTTTTCATGCCAGCTAGGCACTGCTGTCCATTTGGTTGTTTGTCTACAATGGTCAGCTAGGTGCTGCCCTCTAGCTGACCATACCTTCCTTCCTTCCTTTTTCTTTTTTTTTCTTACATTCATTTGTGTCCAATTCTTTGCCTAGACAAGTCCCTACGGGGTTTTTTTTTGCAAGTTTTTTCAGAAGTGGTTTGCCATTGCCTCCTTCCTAGGGCTGAGAGAAAGTGACTGGCCCAAGCTCGCCCAGCTGGCTCTGTGCCCAAGTGGGGACTAGAATCCATGGTCTCCCATTTCTAGCCTGATGTGTTCACCATTGCACCGAGCTGGCTCTGTGTACCTCTAAGTTGCCATCGAAATGCTACAAGAAGTGGTATGATCTTTCCAGATGTCCAGAACACACCATCCCTGAACGTGTGACTGAAACAGCCTCAGAAAGAAGCAGGAATGTCCGATAATTCAGCTGTACCAAAGGCAGGCAACGTTTGGGAGCTGGGCACAAGTTTGAAACTTGGAAAATGAGTTTGTGGACATGCCCCACAAATGACTGTTGTGGCAGGCCTGCCTAGAGAGGACCAGGTCAGTTGCAAGACACCCATTTCCCAGAAAGTACAATAATCCTCGGAATGTTTTCTCCTTCTGTGACCTTCCTGCAAATTATATGATGACATTAGAGGTTGAGAGTTTAGTTTGCCAAGAGAATGCAATGGATTTTTGCATGTCGGACTTGAACTAAGGAGACCCAGATTCGAGTCCTCGCCCAACCACAGAACTGAAACTTCTGCGGCCTATATAGTTTGTTTATCCTGGCTGCAGTGCAGTTAGCTGAGAGTAAGTCCCACTGTATCCAAAAGAGTAAATTTTGGACCGCCTGCCCCTCTTAGATTTCATGCAAAAGCTTTCCCTCGTCATCTCCAGATTATTCCAAACCTACATTCTGTCGTCGTTGGCCTGAATACCAGGCTGGGGGTCCACAGACATGGCTCTCAAAAGAGGCCCAGGGTGTAGGAACTTCATGCTGGTTCCTCCTGAGCTGCTTTTTGGGCTGTTGAGCTCCAGGGCTTCTGTTACCCCACCGGTCTTCAGCTGAGGGGATGGAAAGAGGAAAGAAGAGTTTCAAAACGGATGCGAATGGGCACCAATTGGAAATATCTAACATTGGGTTTTGGGAAGAACAGGAGGAAATCAGAGCTTCTTGGAGAAGAGAGAGGAGAAAGCATGCATCCAGTTTTGGTCACCACGATGTAAAAAAAGATGTTGAGACTCTAGAAAGAGTACAGAGAAGAGCAACGAAGATGATTAGGGGACTGGAGGCTAAAGCATATAAGGAACGGTTGCTGGAATCGGGTATGTTCAGTTTTGTTGGAAGAAAAGTCTTCATCATGGTTTACAATCTGCATTTGTACAGAGCTGGTTTCTGCTTGGGGGAGGGAGACCTGGGGCTGTCAAGGAAAATTGGGCATGCTTTCCTGCCTCTTTAAGATCCTCAGAGGAAATATATTTTTCTGCCCTTTAAATATTTCCTTCTCTGGGGGGCTGACTTCCCACAGTTTAATGAAGAGAAGGACGAGGGGGGACATGATAGCAGCCTTCCAATATCTCAGGGGCTGCCCCCCAAAAGAGGGAGTCAAGCTATTCTTTGGGGAACCTGAGGGCAGGACAAGAAGCAACGGATGGAAACTAATCAAGGAGAGAAGCAACCTAGAACTAAGGAGAGATTTCCTGACAGTTAGAACAATTAACCAGTGGAACAACCTGCCTCCAGAAGCAGTGAATGCTCCAACACTGGAAGTTTTTAAGAAGAGACTGGACAGCCATTTGTCTGAAATGATATAGGGTTTCCTGCCTGAGCAGGGGGTTGGACTAGTTGACCTCTAAGGTCCCTTCCAACTTTATTATTATTATTATTATTATTATTATTATTATTATTATTATTATTATTATTAGTAGTAGTAGTAGTAGTAGTAGTAGTAGTAGTAGTAGTAGTAGTAAAAACATATATACTCATTCTGGTGATGAAGATGCTGGACTAGGATATGAACAAGAGGGACCCATCTCACAGGGTCATTTTGTGGGGAAAATAGGAGGGAGGCAGAATTAGTTTGTACACTCTCTTGACAAATAAATCCAGATAGTCCTTGACTTACGGTCACAACTGAGCCCAACCTTTCTGTTGCTAAGTGAAACGGTTAAGTGGGTTTTGCCCCCTTTTACAACCATTCATCCTGCAGTTGTTAAGTGAACCTGGCTTCCTCATTGACTTTGCTTGTCAGAAAATTGCAAAAGGCGATCACATGACCCCGGGTCCCTGCAACTGTCATAAGTACGTGCCAGTTGCGAAGCCTCCAAATTTTGATCACGTGACCATGGGGATGCTGCAATGGGGTCGTAAGGGTGAAAAATGGCGATACGTCCCTTTTTTTTCAGTACTGTTGTAACTTTGAATGGTCTCTAAACAAACGGTTGTTAACTGAGAACCCTGACCTTCAGCAGAAACACCTGAGTGCTTACCTGTGATGGAAAAGGACTCTTTGAAGGAAGGGCATTTTCCACACCGATCTCCTCCAGCCCAGCGGCCAAAAGAGACGGAGAGAAGGACACACGGTTCCCGCTGGAATTTTCTGAGTCTTGGCCAGGAAAACTTGAGCTTCCTGTCTCCACAGAGCTGCATCGGAAGCCTCCATCAACGCCTCTGTATCGGGAAGGCAAACTCCGAAATCCAGTCCACTTGCGGAGTAACATTTAAGAGCGGAGAATCCCAGGGAAACGTATCTTTCCTGAGCGATGTGGCCAGATCAGTGTGGTGATCCAGTCTGAAGTTTGGGCTGATGGAGGTTTGTGAATCCAGTCTGAAGAACCTAAAAAAAAAACAAAACCGAGGACCCAAAATAGAGGGGAAGGAAAAATTTCCCCAAAATTAGCATTTTAACCCAATGCACGAAAAAGTTTCTTCAGAACGGAATGAAAATCTCACAATCGGGACATTTAAAACAGTCTATGGAGATTCTCAGTCATCCAGGTCGTGGTTGTCCCAGAGGTGCTTTTTCAAAAGGCAACTGGACTTTCTTCATTTTTCCTTGAAGATATTTCACTTCTCACCCAAGAAGCTTCTTCAGTTCTGAACTGAAGAACTGAAGAAGCTTCTTGGATGAGAAGCGAAACATCTTCAAGGAAAAACGAAGAAAGTCCAGTTGCCTTTTGAAAAAGCACCTCTGGGACATTTAAACAGTCTCCAATTTGTTCCTCCAAACTATGTTCAAAAATTCACATTCTCTACCCTCATAGACCAAAGCTTCATTCTTATAACATACTTTTGACTGCAGACAATGAGGTAATTGGTTCAAATTTCCTAAATGTAGTCATAAATTCACTAGATGGCTTCAGTTAAGTCATCACTCTGCCAAGCAGTCTTTAAAAGAGATGGTTCAATTTATTAAACAATCCAAGATAAGTGCATTATTTCATTCAGCCAATTGTTTTACAGTTCTTTAGTAAAGTATCTGCAAATGTTTTATGTAATATTAACATCTGCAAATGTTTTATGTAATATTAATTTATTGAACTGTTTTATCTAAGGCCAAATTTTAGATTATATTTGTATTTTCATAGCTGGATCTTTTGATCATAAGTAAACTTTCCCTTTATTTCAAGAGAAAACATCAACAATACAATACAATACTATTCAGTAAATCAAGAATGCAAAACAAAGATTTGCTGATCTAAGGCTAAAGTGATACACATGCAGGAACCTACAAGAAAAGGAATGGAAAAAAAAACCTAAAGAAAGGAAGCAGCTTTTGGTGGATGCAATAAAGAGAAGGCGGACTTTGTGGGAGTTTTACCTGGAAAAATTCTGCTAAAGAGGACAAAGAAACCGAATGCCCAACTTGAACCAGGAACTATAGCAGAGTCACTGTTGGGAAGAGATCCCAGGAAAAAACAGATTCTCACATTCAGCCAAAACTCATGCGTCTGTAGAGGGACAGTTCCTTAACCAGGGAGCAAAACTAGAAATTATTCTAATTAGAAAGCTACCTTTTTCCAGATGTGTTGAGCAAATGAGCCCAGCGTTCTGTTAAAGGGGAGATCGCAGACAAAAGTGATTTTAAAAAGCAATTATCATTCCTGCTTACCTCCTAATAATCAGGGCTGCCCAGTGCAGATCTCACAATAAGTGGGGAGTGAGCAACAATCTCCCCACTTGATCAAGCTGGCTTCTGAGAGCACTAGCTTTTTCCCATGCCAAGAGGAACAAGGCAGTTGCTACTATGGGAACTGTGGTGGCAACTAATCTCGCTGCTTACTTGCTTTCAGTTGTTCAGGAAACTGGGAGTTTTGAAACATGGGCACCTGCCAGGTAAGAAGAAGTGGAAAAGTGCCAAGAGGAAGAAGGTAAACTTTGCCGGGTGTTCTTTAAGCTGTGAAGATGGGCAGTGGCTTCGCTCGTTCCTTACAAGCAAAAACAATCAAAAGTCACTGTAAGGGATGATGTGTCAAAAATAGCATTTGGAAAACCACAAAGAAATAAAACAAATTTTGAGTTCACTGACCTTCGTCAGCAGACTAGATTATTAAAACTTCCAAAGACAAAATGTGGAGTTAACAAATAAACAAGTGCGGACTTTATGATGCCATATTGGTTTGATGAATAAAGTGGTGGGATTTAACACGGTTCTTTTGAATAAACAATTGACCAGAATCGTACATGGCATGGAGCCATGTATAAATCAGATGGCTCTGTTCATATATTAAGTCCAAGCTAATGGTCTGTTTGCATAATGATCAGCTGAATCACAAACGCTAGTTGTTTGGAGTCACAAGGGTGTTAAATAATAAAGCTAGCCATGCCAGGTTGAGTCGCACAGCTTCATTCACATGATGCATTTAATCAGTTGAAGATTTAGTAGCTGTATAATGTGTTTAGTTAACTTACCCAAAAGAAATACCATTTCATTCAAGTACAGTGCAGCGTCTTCTGTAAATGCAGAAGAGAATTAATTCAGCATCCAGGGCAAGCCTGTGGGGTCTGAATGAAACCACAAGTCTCCAATTAACCATCTTCTTCTTTTGCCCAGGCCATGAATGGAGCTAATGTGGCTTAGCCTGTTGTGACCTGCTGAGAAGGAACGTTTCACCAAACGTTTATCTACAAACTGTCAAAACGATATAAAGGAAAGGGGACATAAATGTGCAGCAATGCTTTGCAGCAGGATTTGGTTAAGTCCTACTGCCTTAAATAGTGCTTACCTATAGCTAAGTACAGGTACAGTTGAGCCCAAAGTTCCTGTTGCTAAGTGAGACATTTGTTAAGTGAGTTTTGCCCCATTTGACGACTTTTCTTGCCACAGTTGTTCAGATAGCCATCTAGTTTCCTAATTATTTATATAAAATTATTATATAACGTTGGAATGGCTTCCCAGTTGACTCCCACCTCAAAGGCTTTCTGGGAGCTGTTCGAAAGGCATTTATGCACTGGTTCCATCTCAGTTTGGGCATAGTTTTGCCTTAGTTGATTTAATTTTGTATACTGACTTTTAATTGGTTTGGAGACCCTTTTAATTAGTGTGTGGAGCTTTCCTTTGCACACTTGGTTTATTGTCCCTATGTGTCTTTCTCATAAGTTGCCAGAGCCCTTAGAGATTCGGCAGTCTATACATTGCAACAATAACAACCACAACAGCAATAATAATAACACGTCTCCTGTGACTCTATGCTTCCTTGCCGCAGTCCTCCAATACCACTAAGCCGGACGTCTAGAGCGGCTGATGCTATCGACCAGGCGTGGCGTCCGGCCAAGGGGAGGACATCGGCGTTAGCCGCTCTAGCCCGCACGACGACCGCCAGCGAGATTCTTCCCCCGCCCCTTCACAGCGCTTAGAACGCCCGAGTGCGCCTGCGCGCAAGTGTCGTTTTCGTCGTAGGTGGCGGAGGAGCCGAGTCGGAGGCCTCGGAGGGGCCGGAAACAGCGGTGAGGGACGGGGCTCGTTCGGTACTCGGGGCGCTTATGAAGCGGAGAGGGCGGGGTAGAAGCGGGAAAGCCGTCGCCTGCGACGACGGGCCTAGTCAGAGTAGCCGGGCCCGCCGCTTCTGAGGGGAGCTTGAAAGGAAGGGCGGAGCTTGGCTTCCCTCGCAGGAGAGCGGGCCACGCCCCTCCAAAGGCCTCACCGTTCTATTCCCCCCCCCCTCCGGGACTGCCACGAATTCGGTCGCCCAAATCTCGCGGGAACTCCGGCGCAGCGCCGCGGCTGGAAGCAGATGTGGACGGTCCCTTCCGCCCGCCGGACGGGTCCCCGATCCCCGAATGCGGCTTTTGTGGTTCCTGATCGCGCCCGGGACCCCCGCCGGGTAGAGGGGGCGAGGGTAAGGGGCTTAAGGGGCGGCCCGGAGCTGGCTTTCCACCGGCAAACCCCGCTTTGTGGCCGCCCGCGCCGGTCGGTGCAGGGCCGTCCCGCGGGTGTGGCTCGGCCTCCTCCTCCGGGATCTCTCCCGAGGGCCTGGCCTGGTGCGGGGGGCGCTTTGGGAGTGGGCAAGGCCGGGACCCGCTGGGGAGAGGGCCAATTCGGGGGTCAAAGGGGTTCTTTGCTCCTCCTGAACCTGCCTAAAGATAAAAAGTACCGTCATGAAATGTGTGTACTGCAAAGATGGCCCCGGATTTTTTTTAAAAAAAAAATCTTGCTCCTTATGGAAGCCATGATGGTTATGTTCTGGCTGGTTGGGTTTTACCCATCTTGGTGCAAACAGACTCCCCCCCCCCGCCGCCCGTCGTCTTTAAAAGCACGACACGCCAGGTAGTCCTCAAATTATGACCCACAGCTTGAGCCCGACATTGATCTTGCTAAGCGAGGAATTGGTTAAGCAGGTTTTGCCCCCTCTGTCCATTAAGTGAATCACGGCAATTTGTTAAATTAGTGACCGGGTTGCGAATTGAATCTGGCTTCCTCTCCCCCCCCTCCCTTGACTTTGCTGGTCAGAAAGTCTCAAAAGGGGATCGTGTCAGTTGTCAAACATCCTGATGTAAATCACGTGACTGTGGCGATGCAACGGTCATTAAATGTGAAAAATGATCAAAAAAGGGGATTGTGTCAGCTGTCATAACTATGAGTCAGTTGTCAAACATCCTGATGTAAATCACGTGACCATGGCGATGCTACAGTGATTAAATGTGAAAAATGGTCATAAAAGTCGGGTTGTTTTGCTTTTTGCGATGTGAACCAATGACGCATCCTTGGGGTGAACTGGGCCTTTGGTTCTTTTGCTTTGCTTGAATGGCTTACCTACATCCTCTCTTCAGCCTTCTGACCACTGTCCAGGTGTGTCATAGTACAGGTGTAATGTACACATCTGATGTGCATCAGTTTGGAAAGGTTGTTCGTAGTTAGTAGTAGTCAATTCAATATGGTAGTGACTGCTGTTTTTAGGATATGTGCTTTGAACAAAGGTGCATTTTGTTATTTGAGGGTCAAATATATAAATACCTTGCATGCTCTTTTTACAAACTGTACACTTAGTTTCTTAGATGTATAGGTTTTATGATCATACATCAGTTACTATTTTGTTAAGTTTGCTTTTATGTAAACCTTTATTGTAAGAGTTGTGTGGAAATTTCCAGGGGAGAGAGAAAATATTAGATAAAGGACACTATTTTCTTTCTTTTTTAATCTCATTAGAGTCCTGTATCCCCAGTTCTATAGTTGTGATTTTGAGAATAAATTAGAGACTAGAATCTGGTTACCGGGCTTAGCTCTCATTGGGAGTGGTGGAATTTTTTTGTTTTAACATAATTGTTTTGTTGACACTAGTATGGAAGAATATCTGGCTGGAATGACAGCTTTGCTATATGAGTAACCATTTCCTTCTTTTCTTCCCTTTATGGATGACTAGCCTTAAAATTTAGAATAAAATTCCTATCTTTAAACATTAATCCCATACAACGGCTTCTTGTTATTGATACTAGTAATTTGTACGTATTTTAAATAACTTTATATATTAATTTATTTTAGTATGTTGTTTCTGCGGCTAATCATTTTTTATTTTATTTTATTACTTTGTTATTTTTAATGAAATACTGACTTAAGAAATTTCTGGTTCTTTTCTTTATTTTAGCAAGTCAAAACAGTAATTGAGATGCTTTGACTTGCAGTTCCAAAAGCTGTTTGCATTATAATTATTTCTCAAAAAAGCTTACCCGATAGAAACAAGTAACAATATCCTTATGATGTACACAGTGACTCTCATTAAATTTATCTTGTGTCAGCTATGCTCACGTTATAACATTTCCGACAGAACGTTAATATAAATAGGTAATATTCCTTTAACATGACTGCTCATAGACAATCTGTCTGTTGCTTATGTCATAAAGGTCTTTTTAATGCCACTGGTATGAATATTCTTGAATTTGATGCTTCACTAACCTGCCTTCTTGAGGATACACTAACAAAAACAAGAGTGTAATAGGATTTTTGAAGGTTGTGAATGGGGGCAAAAAGGTGTGGATTATTGGGATGAACTTGAGATCTGCTGGAGAGGTGGCTTCTTTCATTCACACACATGTCTCCCCTGTGTATTCAGATGCATCACTGCAAACGTTACCACTCACCCGAGCCAGAGCCCTATATGAGCCATAGATGGAAGAGGCGGCGGTCTCGTAGCAGAGAGCACCATGAGGGAAGACCACGGTATCCCACTCTCCGGGATTTTCCTAGGAGGTCACGTTCTAGAAGGTGAGCTGCTTGAAACCAGCATTTGACTGGTCTGAAATGAGAAATTATAAATGTGTTTGCTCAGAGATACCTTCTCACCTCTGTAGGTATCAAGAATCCTAGAAAATAAACCTGTCAATGTACATCGTGCTATTCATTTTTTTTTTAAAAAAATACGACCTTTCAGGTTTATATACAGTTGAGGAATTTTGCTTTCACATTTGGTGAGGTTGTGGTGGAGACTTGGTGAATCGCTTTCACCACTGAAGGCAACCGAACGCTCAACCAGATGTCCTTTTGGATTGAGCAAAACTGCTATTGTGTTCTTAATTGCTTTCTTAGGTCAGCCCACAGCTTAGTGAGTCTAGAATGCTCCAAAGCAGGACACTGCAATTATTTGCACCTGATTGTTTTCGATTGTTGGCTTCTGAATACAAATTCTGATAAGGGTTCTTTCCCGCATTCTCTGTTTTTCAAAACGTATAATGAAACATTAGTTGCCTTAGTCCTTGGTTATGCAGATAAAACATAGCTTACCTTAGGAAGAACTAGGAGGCTTTGCAGATAAAGTGAAGAGGATTGGGAAAGCCTAGACCAGTGAGGGCGAACCTTTTAGAGACCGAGTGCCCAAAACCCGCCCTCATTCTGCTTCCCGCCCTGCCTGCTCTGTTCCTGCCCTGCCCACAGGGCCACGCACCGCTCCATGGCTCGCCACAGCAGTTCGCCCAGGTAGCCCTGCAGCGCCATGGCAGCCACGCCCTCCGCCCACACCCCACAGCATCATCTGCACGCTATGGGGCGCGAGGGCAGAGTCTTGTCCCTGCTGCCTGGCTATGTCCTTGGCTGTGCTGCTCTGTGCGGGCTGTGCCCGAGGGCGACTCTCCTCCACGGGGGCTGATGGTGAGGAGGGGGCTGCGGGGAGAGGCGGGGCTGGGGCGACGGCATGCGTGCCCACAGAGAGGGCTCCGAGTGCCGTCTCTGGCACGCGTGCCATAGGTTCGCCACCACTGGCCTAGACGTAATATTTAGAACCAGTATCTTAGTAAGTATCCACCACCGTATAATGTATACCAGACAGCTTGTGGCATTTTAAAGTGGATTTTAAGATCCGCCCCCTCTCTTTTTAGCCTCCAGGGAAAGCTTTAAAAACTGGCTCTGCTGGCAGGCCGGAAGGAAAAGCCGTTGGCTGGAGGTGGGTGGTGCACTAACAAGAGAAGGCACTCCACCTCTCCCCTCCAAACCTTTTTTTTTTTAGTTCGTTTCAATTTTTTGTCATTTTAAATCTGTTTTTATGTTTATAATTGTTGAATGCTTGTGGGTTTTATCTTGATGTAAGCCACCCAGAGTTGCCTAAACCATGAGATGGGCGGCAGAGAAATTGGATAAGTAAATCACTCTGCCCTCTTAACAGAAATAGATCAGGTGACAAATATAGAGGTTCCCACTCTGAACCTCTCCCAAGCCACCTGAAGTTTGGCCCATGGGTTTGGGATTAAAAAAATGGAATTTATTTTATTTATTTATAATTTAATTTGTATCCCGCCCTTCTCCTCACCGGACTCAGGGCGGCTAACAGCCTTATAAAACAACATTACAATAAATATCCATATTAAAACCAAATTAAAAGAAAATATTCGTAAAGGCCAATCGTTAAAATTACCCTTAAAATTACCCTTAAAAACCCCACTAAAATTCCCTAGGCCAAACCCGCTTGTTGAAAAAGCCATGTCTTTAGGGCGCGGCGGAAGGAGGGGAGATCCGGGATCACCCGGATCTCTGGGGGTAGTTCGTTCCAGAGGGTGGGGGCTCCCACCGAGAAGGCCCTCCCCCTGGGGGTCGCCAGCCGGCACTGTCTGGCTGACGGCACCCTGAGGAGACCCACTTTGTGGGAGCGTACCGGCCGATGGGAGGTAACCTGCGGCAGAAGGCGGTCTCGGAGAATGAAATACTTCTGGGGAACAATCTGCTATCCTTCTTGCTCTTAGAGCTGGCTGCTCCCCCCCCCCCAATAGAAAATCTGGCTCAGATTTGGGCAGCACAGGCTCAAGATGTGGGAGGTTGTCTCCAACAACTACTTCAACATAGATCTGTATTGTGATAGAGAATCACAGCCCCACATTCCCTTGCATGTCTCTGTGGAACTGGGGAGACCAGGCAAACATTGTGCTCAAACTTTAAATGAAATCCAGTAAGGAAACTGAAAGGTCAGCAGTGACCTACAATTATAGGCTGGCTGGCTTTAGCATCGAATTACGAATTTCACTTTTATACATTGCTTGGAATCCTGAACTAACAGAAATGGGCAGATAAGCCTTTGGGAATCTCTTGCATGAATGAGCTTCTTAGCTGGTAATGTGTGAACTATTTTGTATGGAAAAAGGTACAAACCGTATTTGGATGAACCGAAATAAAAACCTGTGCATGAGGCATTCTGGCGGTAGGCTTTATTTTGCCTTCATTTGAAAGAATTTTCTTCATACTTGTGAGGACTAAGAATTGAAAAATGCTTGGTACCACGAAAGAGACTAAGAGATAATAAATGTAGGCTCTGCATTGTTTTGTGCTCATTGCCCTTTGTGAACCAGAAAGTTATTTTCGTGAGTGAAAAATAGAACAGTGGGCCCACAAAGCAGTAGATTGCTGTACAAAGAGACTTTGGAATAAAGAGCCCACTTGATCCTGGAGGCTGACATTCTAGCCTCAGTCCAAGTAGGGTGTGGGTTTATACATATATGGCAGAAAGAACTGCTTTTCTCCAAATCCTGGTTAATTGTTCTGTGTGCTACATCCGAACATCCATGTAAAGCAGCTAACCAAGGAGAAAGTGATGTTTAGTCCTACTGTTTTTCTCTTCCATGAGTGGCTTCATAAATCAGCCTCCTTGCCCACTCAGTCTTTCCTCTGATCTGCTATTGGCCATTATTAACAATTCTGACCTCAGAAGATTATAGATTGCTTAAAGGCCTCATTTGTAATGCAGATGCAGATGAGGCAAACCAAGAATAAAGTAGGAAGGTTTATTATGTACAGGTAGTCCTTGATGTACAACAGTTCATTTAGTGACCGTTCAGAATTACAACGGCATGAAAAATATGACTTACTATCGTTTTACACAGTTACAACCTTTGATCCCCATGGTCATGTGATCAAAATTCACATGATTGGCAACTAGTTCGTATTTACGACGGTCGGAGCGTCCCCGGGGGTCACGCGATCCCCTTTTGCGACCGTCTGGCAAGCATAGTCAATGGGGAAGGCCAGATCCACTTCACAGCTGGGTTACTAACTTATCAACTGCAGTGATTCACTTAACAGCTGTGGCAAGACAGGTCGTAAAATGGGGCAAAACTCGCTTAACAAATACCTCACTCAGCATCAGGAATTTTGGGCTCCACTGTGGTTGTAAGTCGCGGACAACCTGTCCCATGTAATCTCAGTGAAGCATTATTTTCCTGGTGCTGTTGTTTTCCATCGTTTTCTTTTTCGCTGAATCTAACGGCAGCCTCAGAAATAAACAAAACACGATGCATTTCCAGCTTTGTGACAGAAATGTGCCCCAGTCAGTGGTGCCACGAGACCTGAAGGTTAACCAATCGGCAGGTGCACCTGGCGAGCAGTCAGTAAGATTTGTGTGTTAAGAGTTATTTTAAGCATTTTGGATAAAGATATGGTGGAATATTCAAAATATTTTTAAGAAAAAGATAAAGTTTAAGCCGCAGTTATTTTTGCTGGGTATTATGGAAGATTTGGACAAAAAAGAAATGGATTTGATGTTGAATTTGATAACTGCTGCAAGATTACTAGTAGCTCAATGTTGGAAAACGGAACGTTTGCCCACTATAGAAGANTTTTTGAGTAAACTCTAGAGTGTTAATGTAGTTTATTTTTATTTATAAATAGTAATAAGATGTTATAATTATTGTGTTTAATATGTTTGTTTAGAAGAGAGTTAAAGGATGTTATAGATTTGTTAATCTAATAGTGATCTAATGTTAGATAGAGTATGCTTTCTGTATTGTTAACCCTGTGATTGGCTCTGGGAAGTCGGGGGGGAGGGAGGGGCGTAGGGAAGGGTGGGTTTCGGGGAGGAGGGGAGGTATATTGTAAAACTTATAAAAATTTTCAATAAAAAAAAGAGTTATTTTAGGCAGCTGTTGTAAGGCCGTTGCGAGTAAGCAACATCCAGTATCGGGGGGGGGGGGGGAACGATGCCGTTTCTCTTTTCCATTTGTACTGAGATTTTTGTTTGCAATTCAGCCAGGACAGATTGCCATACCAGAGAGGGTACCGAGACAGGACGGACAGTGAACTCCACAAGTTTGAAGAGCCGAGCCCGTCTTTTGTAGAGGAGTATTACTCTGCCCGTCGTTCTACACGTCATCACAGGCGATCTCGGGAGCGGGAGCGTCATCGGACCCGGAAGCACCAACATCGTTGTCGGAAACGCCGGACCAGGTCTTGTAGCAGCACCTCCTCGGTGAGTAGCATCCAAAACGAGTTCAGGAAATGTTCTAGGGCCCCGATGACCTTCTAGCTCTTTTTCAGCTTTGATTATAACATTGGGTGAGTACTTCTAATCGCTATCTTCTTTTTTATTTTATTTTTATTTTTATTTTTTTTTATTTTATTTATTTATTTATTTTTGGATTTATATCCCGCCCTTCTCCCTCTCTCAGTTACGGTTTCTTAAGGTTTCTTGTGCGGTCCTGGTTATGTTAGGCTTGGTGACCCAGCTGTGAAAAGAGCTGTAGTGGATGAGAAATCCAGTGTGTGTTTTCTAAGATGAATCGGGAGGTGATGACTCAAGGGGTGCTTGTGCACGTGACTCAGAGTGGCTGGGCTGCCTTCCTTAATTTTTTCACCTTGAAGCGTCTACTCCATAAGATGCACGGTGACGCTTGGGAGTCGTATTCGAGCGACTCCGGCTGTTTCTCTGCCTTTGCAGTGGGGCATTTTTTTACTCTAGCTCTCTGGCCTTTGTTGACCACAGCCAGGTTGTGTTGGACTTGGCTGAAGAACTTCCCTTTCTTGTCATACGACCCTCTTTGTGATAATTCTGGCGAAATCTAGATCCTGCTGAGCACAGAGCCAGCCCGAATAATGTATGACCCATGCAGCCTCGTAGTTATCCGTGGGCAGCCTACCAAGGACTCAAAGAACTCCAGATGATGGGAATTTGAGTACCTGCGGGGCAATGATACAAGGCTACAGCATACATTCAGCCTGTTGGAGGTTTGGGAAACATGCACACACATAGGTTTTTCTAGCTTTGGTTACAACTACCTTCTTATTTAATGCTTTTTTATTATTATTATTATTATTAAATGAAGAAGTAGTTCCCAAATCTCACCATGGATTGCCTCTACTCACCAATCTGCCAAGAAAGGAAGCAAGTAATTTAATAACAGAACAAAGCAGTGAACATTAAGGTGCATGTATGACCTTGCTTTACTGATTCATACACCTCCCAGGTACCTAAGGCTGGACATGCTATAATTGCTATGTGCCCTTACACACATAGTAAAGGAAGGGAGTTTTGTGGATGGTTTGAGCCAGTCTGTCCTCTTTTCCTTACCCTGTTTTTCAATTACACATTTGCTAATATCTTACAGGCCGCTTACTGTAAGTCTCCCCCTTTCCTCCAGATTCCCGTTGTTGGAATTGGTCCCATAAAGTATGATTGCCGCGTTAAGGATAATGGAGTTTGCTCGGTGTGACCTAAACAGTTCTGTTTTCTTAACCTTTTTTTAACATGCTTAAGGATCTTAAGGTTACCTCACCTTGCCTGTGTTCCAACCACTTTCTCTTAGACAATTAGTTGTTCCTCAGTGGAAGGTGGAACAAGAGAGGGCAGACTTTGGAGTCTGTCCCCTCTTCCTGCAGCTCATTCTAAACAAGCTGTAACATTTTTTGCAATCAAAAGGTTGTCCTAAAAATGGTGATTGGGATAATTATTTATAATAGCAGAACTCTTCAGCATTGCTTGGCTGTTTCTTCCCACTCCTCCAGTAGAACCTAGTGACCACGAAGGACTCCTTTTCCGATTTGTTTTGTTTTTCCCCCTTCTTCTTCAAGAGGGTCAGAAAACTTTCCTGAGCATTGGGGCGGGGCGGGGCTGATCTCTATGACCTTAGTTGGCTTTTGGTCCTTTATAGAACAGTCATCAGCAACATTTTAAAAATGCTTGAAACCCCCCCCCCCCCATGGTTCCTGTCTAAAGACTTCTTCTAAGCTTGGCCTCTACTCAGTACTGAAAGCAAACAAGAGATTAGACCAGGCTTCTCCAAGGTAGAACAACCAGATTTGCAGTGGTTTCCATCTGATCAGGCTGAAACCGGAGGGTGCTTCAAAACTGAACAGCCCCTGGGGTAGGAGGGGGCAACGTAGGCTTCTGCTGACCTGTTTTTTGGGGGGGAGGTTGCCCATTATCAAGTTGCTGATGGAGAAGCTGCTTTCATTGAATCCTCCTTCCTGCGCGGTTGAGGCCTTTGGGAGCATGCCCGGTCACTGGGCACATGCCCGCTGCTTACTCCCCGCTCAAGACCTACGGGCACCACTGCTGTGAGACTCCAGTCCTCGCCTCCCATAGCTAATCGGTTTCTTTACATACCTGTAGCTGTTTTTTTTAACCTTTGTTTTGAAAGTCGGTTTGTGTCTTGACGTGTCCCTTGCAATATCCCTATCGTTATATATGCTGTGTGCCTTATGAAATGCTGGGATCTGGAAAATCCAACCACCGACGCATCGTCGTCTCTCCGCCTTTGAATGACAACTCAATCTGCCAATCGGAAACTGCCCGCTGTGTGCGATTGGTCGGATGGCGTTTCGGGGGGCGGTGTGTACAGAGAAGCCAACAGAGCAATAAGCGCAGCAGGAGCGTGGAAGATGACAAGGAAGGTCACCTGGTGTGCAGGATCGGCGATTGGCTCCAAGAGCGATGTACAGCCACCTTTCGTAAAACTTTACCTCTCTACTTTCTATCCCCATGTTAGACGAGATCGCTCTCAGTGTACGGGAGGGGTCTCTAATGTTTTTATTGCTTATAAAAAAATGGACTGAACAGTAATTGCTTGACAACAGAAAATAGACAACTTGTGCATTAAAGAGTGTAGCAGTTGAGAGCTTTTCTTGATATTTGAATGCTGTGTTAAATTGCAGGACCTCACACACGCGCGCACGTGCCCGGCGCTCACATCCGCTTTTGTTTTTTCTCCTAGATGAAATTGTGGGCAGCCTTGGCGAAGGGACTTTTGGCAAAGTGGTGGAGTGCGTGGACCACGCCAGGTATGAGCCCGGATCCCCAGCCTCAGTGAGCTATTTAACCCATGGATGAATTATTCAGGCTCCGCTTCAAAGGCAGAAATCTGTCGCATTTACCTCTAGAGCAGAGGTCAAAACCTTTGGGCTTTCCAAGGCCACTAGCGTGCACGGTCATTTCTCAGCTGGAGCACAGATTAGGTCAACTAATGAGACCCTTGAGGGCCACATTTTCACATCCTGCTTAAAGCCTGTGAGAACCCTCCCCTGATGATTCTGAATGGGTACAATCTCACCAATTGGCATCAAGGTTGCCCTTATTTCTTCAGGAACGGCACAGAATCACCCTTCCCTTAGAAAAGGACGCACTTCATAACATCATCACCTCCTTCCCCCCTTGGACACTAATGGAAAAGAGGGAAGAAACAGAGAAAATTGGCAATGCTGCAAGAAAAGCTAGCATTTCCAAGTAAATTCAGTGACACCCCCGCTACCCCTCCTTGCTGTTGGCATCCTTTCACCAAAACCCACCATAGGTCTTTCTTACCCTTAAGACCCCCCTCCCTCTTTTCCTTACAAAAAAACACAAGAGTCCTAAAAGTGTCGCCTTCACAGACTTTCCCCAATGGTCAGCCCAAAGTCCTCAGTGAAGGAGACAATCCTCAAGACGGCCCTCAGGGGAGACGTATATCCCGGAAGTGAGAAAGGAGGGCGAAAGGAAACCTGCAAGCAATTGAAGAACGACCTTCCCCCAGAAACAAGGCGGCAGGAAGCAGGCTTTGCCCCCAATATGCAAGCAGGGCTGACCCCCCCCCCCCCCAAGCAATGCTGCTCGGAACAGCAGCTCATTTGGGAGCCCATGCGGGTTCTTGGGAATGCTTTAAAAGTTTAGGACAGAGCTCTCCAAACTCAGCCACTTGAGGACTCATGGACTTCCAAGCCCCAGAATTCCTCAGCCAGGTTTAGGAGATGGCTTGGTTTGCTTTTGCGACCAATCCTCTTTAGAAAAATTGGATAATAGCAGTTGCCAGGGCTCTGGGAGTCATTTCTCTGAACAAGGAGCTTGTTTTGCTAGCTGCTCTCTGAATCCAACTCTTGTTCATGGAGGCTTGTCATTTGAATGACCTGGCTGAGAGGAGAGGCATTTTTAACTCCAGGCCACCCAGAGCTGCTGCTTCCTAACCTTTGGGAGCTTATTCGTATTGGAGTTTATCTGACCCGTCCATGAGCAAATTGAGCGCATGGGGTGAACGCAGCTTTCAGTGTTAAACTGAAAGAAAGTTACAGACATGGTCTCTAGACAAGGTTCTAGAAATATGGGGGGAGAGAGAATGGTAAATAGAGAAGGTCTTCCACAGTGTTTCCCAATCATGGTTCCCAGGTACCTGGGAAGTACCAGATTGTTGGACTTTTGCAACTTTGCCTACATGGGATTGAAGTCCATGCAGATTCGTTACAGCATGGACTACCTCTAAATTCACTCCGTCAGAAGCGGTCAGCTTCTGTGGGTAATATAGAATCTGTGTCAGTTGTCCCCTTTAAAGTCCTGCGCAGCTGAGGGCTCGAGTATCTTCAAGACCCCCTTCTCCAAAGTGTCTGTCAAGAGGAGGCTTGCTGAGTGTCTTGACCTCGAGGGAATCCTAACTGGAGGGACCCCTTTAACCAGAGGTGGCCTGTCAGTGCAACAGCTTGCCTTAAGACAGTGATGGCGAACCTTTTAGAGACCGAGTGCCCAAACTACAACCCAAAACCCACTTATGCATCGTCGGGTGCCGGGTGGGTGTGGCCCATTGGGTGGCCGTGGCTGCGGTGGTAACAGCTGACTGGGTGGGCCTAAAAAGTTCAATCAATCAATTCCAACTTTGCGAGATCTTTTTTTTCCCCGCGAGAAGTTGAAATTGACTGATTGATTGAACCTTTTTTTTTTTTTTTTTGCACATGGCAGCGGAGGCCTAAAGCGAAAAGGTTTTATAAAACCCAGCTGAAGGCCTAGGACTGGGGCGACGGCGCGCGTGCCCACAGAGAGGGCTCTGAGTGCCGCCTCTGGCACCCGTGCCATAGGTTCGCCACCACTGCCTTAAGACATCTGAATTGATGCCACCCTGATTTTCTACAGGGTGGATAAAACATAACCCCCTGACAGGGCATTTGGGGGAGGGGGACATTAAGATGCTATGCTGTGCCACTGCTTTATTTGAATACTAGTAAATGAATGCTGAACCAATAATCCCAATTACCTGCCTCTTTTGTTAGTGCTTTGTCATCCAGAACCTGCATCATTAAGTAGCATGAAGCACCTCTGGCCCTCAAAAGGATATGAAGGGGGCCTTCAGGCTGTGAGATAGGCAGAGCACCGTTCCTTTGTCAGCTTTATGATTTAATCATTATCTTGTACTTTTTGCTCTGTTGTTTTTTTGACCCCTGTCTCTGGATGCTTGAACGGGAAGAGAAATTCGTTTCTCCTTTTGGGGTTTTTTATTGGAACAACCAAAGTACTGAATTTAGTCTCAGCCATTTACTTATTGGAAACGTCTGTGGTTACTTATCTTAACAATCCACCTTTCTCTTCTCTTTCTCTGCCTGCTCCGCAGAGGCAAATCTCTGGTAGCTTTGAAAATTATTCGAAATGTGGGCAAATACCGTGAAGCAGCTCGACTAGAAATTAATGTCCTAAAGAAAATTAAAGAAAAAGAAAAGGACAGTAAACAGTAAGTATTGACGTTAATGTTGCATGTTCTTTTTTTCAAAAGAGGAACACCGGAACAACCTCTAGGGGGAAAACTGGGGTGGGGGGGACATGAAATAGGCAACTCTTTTACCTTCTATTGCAGTGTTTCTCAACCTTGACAATTTTAAGGCATGTGGACTTCAACTCCCAGAATTCCACAGCCAGCAATGCTGGCTGTGGAATTCTGGGAGTTGAAGTCCACATGCCTTAAAATTGTCAAGGTTGAGAAACACTGTTCCATTGGAAGGAGAGAATCAGCACAGCCCCCTCCCAAGAATTTCTAAAAATTAAGTAGTGCTTATTCCAGGGGTGTCAAACTCAATTTCACTGAGGGCCGCATCAGCATTGCGGTCGCCCTTGGGGGGCCGGGTGGGTGTGGCCAGAGTGGGTGCAGCCTACTGGGTGGGCATGGATGGAGTGGGTGTGGCCTACTGGGTAGGCGTGGTCAGTTCTACATTCGCGTCAAGGGTGCCTATGGGGGCCTGGGCAGGAGTGGGACAGATCTGAGGGTCTCTGGCAGAAGGGAGTGGGACCGGGGCAAGTGCCAAGGCATGGTCCATCGGGGCAAGTGCCAAGATGGCCACCACAAAATTGTACAGTGGCTCCCGGCCGGCCAGGGCCAAGGCAGCGGGGGCCGTTCTCTCACTGTTTCCAGGATGGCTTCGCGGGCCACGTGAAACCACTTCGCGGGCCGCATCTGGCCCTTGTGTTTGACATGTCTGGCTTATTCTATTAATTCTTTTGAATTTTTTTAGTTTTTGAGGAAATAGATACTTTGATATGCTTATGCATAAATACCTTTTTTATTCTTAGGGAATAAATCCCACCCATCCACTCATAGAAGCTACATTAAGTTGCTTTTCCTTCTCTCCAGATTTCCCAGTAATAGTTGCTCCTGATCGAAAGGTGGGGGTGAATTTTTAAAGGCAGCCCCATAGATGAGGCGGTAACGAAGGGCCGGGCAGTTTTGCTTCTTTGGCAGCCAGATTTCCACCCCCCCCCCTCTGTTCTTTTCCTCCTTTAGGCCTAGCTTGTGTGTCTTGATGTCGGACTGGTTCAATTTCCACGGCCACATGTGCATCGCCTTCGAGCTGCTGAGCAAGAACACTTTTGAATTTCTGAAGGAGAATAACTTCCAGCCCTATCCTCTTCCACAGATAAGGCACATGGCCTACCAGCTGTGCCATGCCTTGAAATGTAAGTGCTACTCGTGTTATCTGTGGTTAAGAAGAAAGACCCCCCCCCCCCAAGAAATAAAGATCTTGGTTTTCTCTCTGTTTGGGAGGGGTGGGGTTTTAGTTATCCACAACCCTTGTTTAGTATCCTGATCAATCCTGCAGTATCCAGCAAGATTGTCGGTCTAATGGCCAATGGGCCAAAAGTCAACCCAGGTTTTTCGCGGGAGAATATCTACCTGGACATGATGGCTTAATAGTTGGATAGGCACACTGCGAAACCAGATGGGGAGGGAAAGGAAGGGAAATGAATTTAAATCTCCTAAACTTTCATAATTTAGGGATGGTGATTAGCCTGAATGGTGCCCTTTTCGGTCAATTTTCTTTCAAAAAGGCTAAACACTTTGCAGCATCTTTTTAAAAAAACTGTCTGCGGGATAGCTATTTCTAAACAGATATTTCAGTACTTAAATCCTTATTAGACTCCAGCTCTGGATTACCAGTCTGTAGCTGTAACTACAAAGCTGATTGGAATGTCTCCTCCCATTTTTCTGCAGTTTTGCACGACAACCAGCTGACCCACACAGATCTCAAACCTGAAAACATCTTGTTTGTAAACTCAGAATTTGATACCTTGTACAATGAGAAAAAGGTGGGTTTCATTTGAATATGAAGGCCGGCCGGTTGCTTTTACATGGAAATGAGGAATATCTGTTGTCATAAGGGGGTAGCTTATGATTAAAGCAATATTCAGTAGGGCAGTTTTCCCAGATTTCAGAAGCTTGAAAATGGTCACTTCCCTCGATGTAATGGTCACTTCCCTCGATGTAGCTCTGATTCTTACTGTATACGAGTTAGGTCTTTTTGCTGATGCTAAGCCATTTAACTTGTGTTAGCTTTGGGGATTTGTGACCTTTAGGCAGCAAATGGCCATTTTCCACCTAGTCGGGAAAAAATGGCTATTTATAGAACATTCCCTGGAGAATATCACATTTTTGAGAAGGCAACGGGCGTCCTCTCTTCTGCCTTGCAGAACTGTGAAGAGAAATCTATCAGGAACACCTGCATCCGGGTGGCAGATTTTGGAAGCGCCACGTTTGACCATGAGCATCACACCACTATTGTGGCGACTCGGCACTACCGCCCGCCAGAAGTGATCTTGGGTGAGTCGACACTCCTGTTCCTGTTGATTTTCACATTGAGCCAATTGGCTAAATAGTTCCTTTACAAAAAGCAGGAAGCAAAGCGCTGGGAATAAAAAAGAATCAGAGCAGTTTGGACCCAAAGGACCGAGTGGGAAAGAGAGAACGCAGCCATCTTTGTAGACTTCCAGTTGTGATCGCCGAAGTTGTCATCTGTTCACTTGGATGAAAAGGTGCTATGAAAAACAAGTGTGATTGTGTACCTTCTTTTGCAGAACTGGGCTGGGCACAGCCTTGCGATGTCTGGAGTATTGGTTGTATCCTGTTTGAATATTACCGGGGATTCACACTTTTCCAGGTATGTAAATGTCATTGTCTCTGGATAGATTCAGGTATTTATTTTTTTCTTCTGTGTTAAAGCATGAGCACTTTTGACAGACCTTCAGTGGTGTTTTGTAGACTGTAGGTAGTCCTTGTTTAACAACGGCAATTGGGACTGGAAACTCCATCGCTAAGCGATGGGGTCATATAGTGACGTATGAGTGCATTGTTTAGAAATAGACCCAGTTCCCATTAAGCAAATCATCCTGAGTCCTTGAGGATTTCGTGTGACTGCAACATTCGACTTCTTGCTGGCTTCCCCATTGACTTTGTTAGAAGCCAGCTGGGAAGGTTGTAAGTTGTAGTCATGTAACTGAGAACACGGCAATGTCATAATTGCAATAATTTGACCACAGGGACACTGTGATGGCCACAATTACAAGGACCCCGTCATAAGTACCCTTCATTCAGCACTATCGTAACCTTGAACAAGCACTGGTCATTAAGCCTTGTCTATCAATGGCTATTCAGTTGCAGCATTCAACCTCTCGTCTACGTGCTAAGGTGCACTCATTGTGTTTTATTATGTTTTGGCGACTGAGTGTGTGGTTGACTTTGTAGTATTCAGCCTCTAGTCTACTTCACATGAAAAAGAGATGAACTTGACTTTTTACTTACTTTCTTGGAGTCAGTGAGAAAAGGGAAAAATATGCTGATTCTGCTTTTTGTTTTGTTTTGCTGAGTAGAAATAACTTATTTTGTTTGACTTCACAGACTCACGAGAACAGAGAACACTTAGTAATGATGGAGAAAATCCTTGGCCCAATTTCACAGCACATGATCCGCAAAACCCGGTAGGAGTGCTTGACTCTGAGTAAGTTTGGTCTTTTCAGGAGCAGGAAGTAGGCCATCATCATCTTGGACAGGTAGATCAGCCAAGGATTATTTGTTGACAACATAAGATGCTGGTCAAGGTTTTTCTGGAAGAGTAACACACACGTGAGGAAGTACTAAACCTGTAAATGAAAGATTTGTTTACACAGTGGAGCCTTTGTATGTTGTAGAACAATTTCTGCGGTGGTTTTATTAAGTATTTAAGGGGGGGGGGGAATGAAGCTTGTTTGCCTCAACCCTTAAAGTTAGTTTTTCTGTGTGCTTTCTTTTTCCTTGTTTGCAACCAGGAAACAGAAATATTTTCACAAAGGAAATTTAGTATGGGATGAGAACACTTCTGATGGAAGATACGTGCAAGAGAACTGCAAACCACTACAGGTAAGGGGGAGAAAAAGCTTTTAATAATGCTTTTAATTCATTAAAAACAGCAAGAACAATGGACTGTTACCTGAATTCATCTTTCATTATGCCTCTGGAACAGGAAATGCCAGCAGAGTTGTTTATCTAATTTTCTGTAACCATTAAAAATACTTAGATCTCTCCTTTTTTTTTCTGAACCAGTATTAGAGACCTGGGTCCATTGGCTGGGAATGTCTTGTAAATGAAAGAGAAGTCCATATGCCCTAAAATGAGCTGAAAGTGGTAATCAAACATTTTGCCACTTTTATACCCCCAAAATTAGCAGACAGGCTCACTTAAATTGTGTCTTATCAATCAAGTACACCCAATTTCACTAGACAAGATTCTGATCTGCTTTTTTTTTTTTTTAAGGGTTCGCCTCCTGTAAACTTCTTATCTTGCCTGTTTTTACTTCTGTAACATTTTTAAAGCAGGGGATTATTCCCTATACATTACTATCCTATACATTGCTAATATATAGTAATATATTTTTTCAAAATCTGGTATCACATGAAAAAAAAAACCCTAATTATTTCAAGGGCTTCAAAAAGGCCCAGCAATTTATGGATCCCTATTCGTCTTCTCTCCCAGACGTACATGCTCCACAATTCCACTGAGCATCTGCAGTTGTTTAATCTGATGATGCAAATGTTAGAGTTTGATCCTGCGCAGCGGATCACGTTCGGCGAAGCTCTGCTCCACCCTTTCTTTGCTGGCTTATCTCCAGAGGAACGGCGGCTCACTTGCCGAGATTCGAGCCGCGATTTAAGCAGATGACAGCTGAATAGAGGGGAGCCCACAGCAGGATATGTAAATACTCCGAGATTAGTCTGACCTCTGCAGAGAACAACGTCAAGGGTTCCCCCCCCATACCCCCCGGAGCACCATGGACTTCGGTGTTGGTGCGATCTAAGATTGGACATCAGACCTGGGAGGGGAACGGGACTGCAGTCCAGAAGCACAGATTTATCTCATATTTATATGTTGTAAAGTTCAAATAAAAGTGTTTCATATTGTTTGATAATTTACTTATGACTGCGTCTAGCTACTTTGACTTCCTATGAATGAACTTTTACATTTAACAATAAAATGGTGGTTTTATATCTTGCCACAAATCTGGGAATTTTACAGTAATGTTTCTTCCCTTGCTGGCTATGTTTTTAAGTCCTTTTTTTCTTTGTAAAGGAGAACATGGAGGATATAGGATCTTGTACTTCAGCGTATTTGGTCACTCTGCATTTTGTGGTTAATCCAGTTGTGAAATTGACTTCAAAGACCCAGGCCTTGTAAAGCTAAAAGTACAGCTTAACCACCTGAAGGAGCTATGCCGATATTCACGGTCAACCTGCAAAGTTTTAACTAAAAATAGGTGGTTTTGAGAGGATATATGTATACCAAAAATCAGGCCCCACTTTTCTTTCAGAGAAAATGTTCTGTATTTAGCAATGTTCAAAAGTTATGCAGCAGTAAAGTAAGGAAGCATTTAAAAGAAAATGGCAGCCAATTCAAACAATACATTTTATATAATAATAAATTGCCTTTGGGACCTGAATTCTGAGGCCTGACTTACATATTTAGATATATTTATCTGAAGATGAGCTTTAAATGGAATATTTGATAAGAAATAAGGTTTGAGTGCCATACTAGCCAGTATCATGACAAATCCTGAACTGAAATAAGCTACAGAAAAGTGATTGTCTAGTACATCATTATTGCACCATTTCTTCTGACAGACCTGCTTCATTTGCCATTTGTCTGAAATGGTATAAGGTTTCCTGCCTGAGCAGGAGGTTGGACTAGATGGCCTCCAAGGTCCCTTCCAACTTTATTATCATTCCTAGGGATAATTTATGCAAAAGGTCTGATTTTTCAGGGATTTACACAACTCTTAAGCCATTCCAAGGTCTTGTATCAATTCAACCCAAGCTTGTGGTTCGATCTTAAAAGATGCACAACTCCCATTAAATTACAAGATATATGCATGGCACTAAACACCATGGTAAGAATCGGGGTGTGTAAATTCTCTGCCCCAGTCTCCAATTTTAATTGTTTAAAATTTATTTTAAGCCTAAATTAGAGGCCTAGTGGCGAAGATGCTCGCCTTCCACTCAGAAAGTTGAGAGTTCAACCTGAGGGAGCAGCAAATGTTTCTCTCCTAGGGCACAAAGAGAAAATATCTGCTCTGAACTCCATATAGGAGTCAGGAAGGGTATCCAGCCGGTAAATGCTCAGCTCTACCCAGTCACCCTGACTCTACCCTGCATTAAGGGATTATGGGATCATAAAAAGGGAGTTTAATTTTAAGTCTAAATTAACCAGCATGGTAGCTGTTGCTTATATATGTATTGATTATAACCGTGTCAATAGCTTCAGTCTGGCTGACAGTTCTTGGGGGGGGGGGGGAGAGGGAAATGCCAATTTCCTGCTTGGGAAGCAAATGGGGAAATGAACACGACTTGGCAAGCGAGCTGCTTTTACTGCAGTTTAATCATTGTGATGAATGAGAATTCTGCATGGCATCTTTGGAGACGAGAAAAGGCTGAGCGTGGTGGATTCCTTGAAGCCAGGCGTCTTCCGCATCCCACTTGGCTAATGCACGGAGCGCCTGAAATCTAGACAGCGCCACAGGACTGCAGGAACAAGCCCCCTTATAGCAAGAACTGGGTCCCCCGGAGAGCATGGTGAGACAATTCCCCACACAAATGGAGAAACACAGGAGAAGCAAGGGTCAGTACGACGGTGCCTACAGAAACGGTGGCTCGTGGGCTTTTCAGTGTGCACGACCACAATTGTTGCAAGCCAGTTGCCTCTTATTGGGTGTCCTGGACTACCTGACGACATCACGTCCGTTCTATAAGCACTGCTGGGTGCTTGTTTTAAAGGGAAGCAGGCCATTGTGCCGGGATTGAGTACTTCAACCTTCCTGGGCCTTTGTATCCAATGGGAACAGCAAGCACCCAACAAAGTTCCTAGTCCTTTCTGTCCTGTGCACATAGTCGCACGCACAACCAGAAGGGGAAAAAAAAGGAATAGCCGTTAATCAGCGTATGCTCTTCACTGTAAGATGGCAGGACGCACGTTACGGTGGAAACCTAAAAGTTGGCACTATCTCCTCTGCTCCTCAAGCACCCCGAGCCCCTGACGACACCCACACAACGTTCACGAGCAGAAACGGGAGAAGCAAGGGCTAGTTTTAGCCACGAGCGGGGAAACGAGGGCGGGTCCTGGAAACGGAGCACGTTACCGTGCCACGGCGACCCAAAGGTGGGCATCCAAGAACACGCGAGCTTGAAAGAGAGAAAGGACAATCCCAGCACAGCCAAACTGTGGTCGTTTCCTCCGGTGATCCTGGAAGGCAAGGGGCAGCACCCAAGCAACCTTTCCCGCTCTAGTGCTGAAAGAAAAAAAGAAGGGGAAAAAAAAAAAGAAAACCCAAAAGTTGAAAAGAAAAATCACAACGGTCTGGTACACAACCAAACCCAGTAGGGCTCCTGGCGTGAGTGGACCTCCCTGCTCATCTTCCCACCACCAACGGTGAGCGGGTTGAAGACGTGAGCTGCCTTCTTCGGCAATGGCACAAGAGCGTGGATGGCTCAGAGGAAGGGGAGTCCTTGCGGTTCTCCCCCCACCCCCCAGCGCTGCGCCGCTGCTCCTTGGAGCAGAAACACAGCCCGGAAGTTAATATTTCCTTAAGGCGTCCAAACGTTTCGTAACGGCCGGGATCCGTCGGGTAGTCGGAGGCGGTCTTCTTCCCCTGGACGAGAGAGGCTTTAGCTTAGGTCGAGTGCAGCGGGATGACAAATTTGCAGCCAAAAGGCGAGTGGTAATTTATGCCCACCTCCTGGAACACTTTCCGGGGGATGCCGATGTCGCAGAGATATAGCCGGCCGGCCCTCTCGCTCAGGGGCAACGGCAGTCCCAAGGCCAGCGACCACTTGGCGTCGACCTCTTGCTCCATTTCGTTCACGGGAGGGTCCAAGCTGAGGACGGGGGCTCTGTTCTGGTTGGCCCAGTCTACGGCCGCCTTGTACCAAGGCTGGTCCCTCAGGAAAGCGTTTTCGTGGCAGTCCAAGCAGTTTATCACGAGGTCCACAGGCGTCTCTGGGAGATCTACGGTGAGGGAGGAAAAGAGAGGGCCTTAGGCATTGGGGCTGATGGGATGTGATGCTGAAGTGGGGGTGAGAGCCAGGTGCAAATCCAGCCCCGGCCACGGACAGCTTGGGACCGGTTCCTCTCTCACAGCACTGCGGTGGAGATCAAAAGGGAAGCCCTCCGCGCATGGTGGTGGAATACAAATCAATAAAGCCATAACGTATAGGAGGTTTTGCAGGAGTCTCTCAAAAACGCCTAGTAACCACTCAGAAAAGGACTTTGGGGGCCTCTTAGTCTAATCCAGGGGTAGGCAACCTTGGCTCTTTTATGACTCGTGGACTTCAACTCCCAGAATTCCTGAGCCAGCATGGCTCAGCTTGGAAACCTCTCCCTTTCCCCTCAGCATGGCTGGCTCAGGAATTCTGGGAGTTGAAGTCCACCAGTCATAAAAGAGCCAAGGTTGCCTACCCCTGGTCTAATCTGTCGCCTCTGCCTGTGCCCCAATTCACCTGTTCGGCCTTTATCCCTGAGATGGAAAAACAAACCAACATCTCCCCACTAGATGGAGCTAATAAGGTTCAAAAATGTAACAGGCGGGTGAAAGCAGCTAACTAATGCTTTTCCCATCTAGAATCTTTACTAGACCTCAACTTCCTTGCCTCTTCCTCAGGGCACAAAGTCAATCAATGGGAAAAGCAGTTATAAATAAACCGACGCCTGCATCCGGGCCCTAGATCTCGTGACAGGGCCGTGATAACCAATCATTGTAACATCCTCATTAACCCCTTTAACTATCCTTCTATCCTTATTTCTGCTGCCTTTCCGTTCTAAGGATAGAAGGATAGTTAAAGGGGTTAATGAGNAGGGCCCGGATGCAGGCGTCGGTTTATTTATAACTGCTTTTCCCATTGATTGACTTTGTGCCCTGAGGATGTCGGAAGGATCCGACGAAAGCTTGGCCCCTATGATTGTATGCTTTTAAAAGTTTTTAAGGTTTTTACTAAACTTTTAATTGTCTTATATTCTCCTGGTGTTCGCATTTTTATTTTGTACCATGGATATTCCCAGGAGTCATTCGTCTGTCTTTTATGTTATTTGCAACCATATATATATATATATATACTAGCCATCAGTGGGGTAGCTGTTTTTATAGGAGCAGTGCCTTTTGCACCCGGCTCCTGGGCCCCGGTAATCCTCTTGCGTTAAATTCTTAGCTGTCCTTCCGCATACTGCTACACACACACACACACACACACACACACCAAATCTGCCACACACACCCCCCCAAAGCATGATTGGATTACAATTTCCACCACCCCACCTTCTTCCTAAGCCTCCCCCTCCCCCTTTAAAACAAAGACATTTGATTTTAAGAGCCTTTAAGGTACCAAGTCTTGACCTCGCCTCCTGAGAGGTGTTTGAAAAGGTCAAGGGAGTGCACAGCCTTTAATTGTGGCACGAACCAACGTTGAAAGGCAACATGACTCCTGGAGGCTTCCAAGAAGTGATCCAATTTTTTGAATCACTTAACTGACGGTTTTATGGAGTGCTTGGAACAGCCCGGTTCAGGCTTCCCAATTTCAAGTTTTTAGAGGGTGGGAAAATCTGGGTGGTGATCTGGAACATTTTTAGTAGCAGGCAGCTTTTTTTAAAAAAATTATCCTGTTTTTCTGTTTGTTATTTTATTGTGCTGGCTTTTACCGTGTTTATGATTTGGGGGCTTATTCATTAGCCATCTGAAGACTTTGAAATTGAGAGATAAATTTGAGGGGTCCTTGGTGCTCTCTGAGCTTGCTTGTTTTCTTGCAGATGTTTCATTACCCAAACTAGATAACATCATCAGGGCTAGTTAATATAGGGCTAGCACTGATGATGTTCCCTAGTTGGGTCATGAAACATCTGCAAGAAAACAGGCTCAAAGAGCACCAAAGACCCCAGAGTCTTTCTCCTCCTCCTCCTCCCTCTTCTCTGCATGCAAACCCCACTCCCTTCTAGCACTGATGATGTTCCCTAGTTGGGTCATGAAACGTCTGCAAGAAAACAAGCAAGCTCAGAGAGCAACCAGGACCCCACATTTCAACCCTGAGCTACAAATATTCTCCTTTATTGGTAGAGAGAAATTTAAAAGGCAGAGCGAATCCCCCCCCCCCCGTTCCACATTTGCAGTTACCTTTAATGCTGGACACCTGCTGGCCTTGCGTCTTGCCGAACAGGGTCAGCTCGTTGGTGATGGAGTCCAGCATCTTGACGAAATTGGGGAGGAAGAGAATGACATCCACGTCGTGATTGGAGAGGTGTCGCCCACAGCTGATTCCCTGGGCCCCTTTCACGTGAGGGCCGCACAACAAGGCAACGGTAGGTCGCTGATGAATGTTTTTGGGATTCAGCCTGAAAGCGAAGGAGGGTTTACTTTCGTCACGTGTGGATCTGCCGGCTAAGGTGCAGAAGAGGAAGCCCCGCTTGTCGCCACCGCTCTAGGAAAAGAACTTCCGAATCTTTACCTGTTGGGTCCTCCGAGCAAACTCAGCGCCATCTGGCTGGCACACACCCCCGCCATCTCCAGCCTTCGCTCCAGCGTCAAGCCGTGTTTCTCAGCCACGGAAAGCAGCTTTTTGTGTAGCTCGTAGGAGACACTTGGGACCACCAGCCCAGAATCTGAAAGGCCAGAATCAGGAGTTAATAATAATAATAATAATATTAATAATGATGATGATGTTGGAAGGGACCTTGGAGGTCATCTAGTCCAGGGGTTTCCAACCTTGGCAATTGTAAGACTTGTGAATTCTGGGAGTTGAAGTCCACAAGTCTTAAAGTTGCCAAGGTTGGAAACCCCTGATCGAGTCCAACCCCCTGCTCAGGCAGGAAACCCTACCCCATTTCGGACAAATGGCTGTCCAGTCTCTTCTTAAAAACTTCCAGTGTTGGACCGCTTCTGGAGGCAGGCTGTTCCACTGGTTAATTGTTCTAACTGTCAGGAAATCTCTCCTTAGTTCCAGGTTGCTTCTCTCCTTGATTAGTTTCCACCCGTTGCTTCTTGTCCTGCCTTCTGGTTCTCTGGAGAATAGCTTGACTCCCTCTTCTTTGGGGCAGCCCCTGAGATACTGGAAGGCTGCTATCATGTCCCCCCTCGTCCTTCTCTTCGTTAAACTGGACATATCCAATTCCAGCAACCGTTCCTTATATGTTTTAGCCTCCAGTCCCCTGATCATCTTTGTTGCTCTTCTCTGCACTCTTTCTAGAGTCTCAACATCTTTTTTACATCGCAGTGACCAAAACTGGACACTTGGAATACCGCATCCAGTTTTGGTCACCACGATGTAAAAAAGATGTTGAGACTCTAGAAAGAGTACAGAGAAGAGTTATCCAAGAGCAAAGGGATTAGGGCAGACCCATCCCCTACGTCACCATCCAAAGGAAGGTCAGGCTCAAGCAACAGGACTTGACCCTTTTCAACTTGGCCATCCCACTCTGGAATTCTTTAGGACCGTCGACACAATGAATGGCTTTTTCAGTCACATGAAGCTGAAGGAACTATGGCTGCTCCCAATTCGATTGGCCAGCATGTGAACAAGCCTAAAAGAGAAGCTGGTTTCAGAGCCGAGGGACAGAATCCAGACCGTCGAGAAGAAGCAGGGAGGCTGTGCTCCTCCAGATGTGTCTGAACTACAGTTACCAACACCTCATGCTAAAAAAGGGAATTACTGGGAATTTGTGCAGCTATTGGAAGCTATTGGAACCTCATCCCTTCCTTAAGGTATGGCTTACAGCTACAGAGAAGAAAAAAAAATGATTATTCTTAAAGATTATTTCAGTTGTCCCTCAGTAGCCTCAGTGCCAGATCTTGATGGGACACCTACCGAGGTAATCACAAGATGTTTGTATTTTTTTTAATAGCAATAGAACCTGGTTTGGTTTTGGCTTTAGAGGGATGGGCAAATTCAATCAAATCGAAGTGAACCCTGACTTGTGAATCCAACTGGCAACAACAGGTTGTTTTAATGTGTGTTGTGACAAGCTTATTACAGAAAAAAAGGGAAGCCGAACTGTATGTAGTTTGACCTTGCATGTTCACAGTCAATTAAAGTAGCTGCCTTATCTTTATTGGCTTTATTACATTAAGTATCAATGCTTCGGCTATTTTGTTCTTGAAACTCACACTAAAACAGTGATAACTTTATTGCAAAAAAAAAAAAAATCCCCCCAAAACCCCAACCACCCAATCCTAGATGTTCAAAGTCAGAGAGACAAAAGCACTGGTTACAAAGAAGAGGGAGTCAAGCTATTCTCCAAAGCACCGAAGGCAGGAGAAGAAGCAACGGATGGAAACTCATCAAGGAGAGAAGCACCCTGGAACTAAGGAGAAACTTCCTGACAGTCAGAACAATTAACCAGTGGAACAACCTGCCTCCAGAAGCGGTGAATGCTCCAACACTGGAAGTTTTTAAGAAGAGACTGGACAGCCATTTGTCTGAAATGGTATAGGGTCTCCTGCCTGAGCAGGGGGTTGGACTCGATGACGTCCAAGGTCCCTTCCAGCTCTTCTGTGATTTTGCTAACAGAGCGGTTGTAAGTGCAAACCCACTGTTCTCTGTGGGCAGAGTTTGGGAAGTAAGCAAGCGCTTAGTGACCGGTTGTAAACCGAGGACTCTGCAGCACCTCTGAGCCCCAACGGTGGTGAACGGAGGGTGCAGAGTTGGGCTATTCTCCAGGGAAACGGGCCTCTTTGGACATGATATTTGTGTTCTAGTTTCGCCGGCCTCGCGTGCCTCCGCAGCTCTTGGCTCGCAATAGCCCTTCATGTAAGGGAATCTTGTTGGGAACACGAGAGAGATAAGGTGTGCGATTACACAGCCCGGCTGCACGCAAGGCCAGTGCTGCACTACGGCTGCACGCTGCTCTGTGCTAATCGCTCCCAGCGTGAGAGCACCCAGCGGACTCCCCTCCCTGCTTCTCCCTCACGCAAGGGCAACCAGTCGGACCAGCTTATCACAACCAGACTTCTTAAATAAACTCAGGAAGGGCGGCAATCAAAAAGGTAGCGTGTAAAGCTAGAGGGGAAATATATATATAGGTAATTACAGAGCTGCAACTGGAGGCTGGCCCGGAGCCAGATTTAAATTACACTCGGGCTGGGAGATAGAAGAGTACAACAGATCAGCTCAGGACTGAATAGGGCAGTGATGGCGAACCTTTTAGAGACCGAGTGCCCAAACTGCAACCCCAAACCCACTTTTGTATCATCGTGTGCCGGGTGGACGTGGCCCACTGGGTGGGCGTGGCTGCGGTGGTAACGGCAGACTTGGGTGGGACTAAAAATTTCAATCAATCAATTCCAACTTTCCAAGATCTTTTTTTTCCCGCGAGAAGTTGCAATTGATTGATTGATTGGACCTTTTTTTTTTGCACATGGCGCAGGAGGCCTAAAGTGAAAAAGTTTTATAAAACCCAGCTGAAGGCCTAGGACTGGGGCGACGGTGCGAGTGCCCACAGAGAGGGCTCTGAGTGCCGCCTCTGGCACCCGTGCCATAGGTTCGCCACCACGGGGATAGGGTATCACTGCACTTGCCAACCGACACAGCTTTGTGAAGGACACTGAAGGAGGCAGTTACACTTCCTTTGCTGGGCTTCTGCTTTTCTCCCACTCTTTATTCTGATTTATTTCAAATCCCCCCACATTTGCCCCAGGCCTTTTTCACCATTGCTTGCTTCTATGGGGTTGCCTGCAACCATGACAGGCTTTTTCCCTGCACAAACTATGTTTTCTCCACTAGACTGCGGTCACCCTCCAATTCAATGGGTCACGTGAGAATCGCAGTTCCACTCTGAGGCCTAATCCGATTTGCTGGAGGCAACTGGGCCACAGTTCCGCGGAGCATCAGGGTGCCAGCGGTGTCCAGATACACCTGCTTGCTCCAGTTCCTTCTCTGTGCAGAACATTTAAAGTAGATTGAGAGTAACCACACCGCTATTAGACCTTCCTTTTCAAAGCAGCGCCCCAAATAATTTCCTAAGGCTTAAAGGAAGTCTGTACAACTTACAACAGCCGTGTCAAACACAAGGCCCGGGGGCCGGATGTGGCCCGCAAAATGGTTTCATGTGGCCCGGGACGCCATCCTGGAAACAGTGAGGGAGCGGCCCCCGCTGCCTTGGCCCTGGCCCAGGCCGACCGGAGGGAGCCAATGTACAATTTTGTGGTGGCCATCTATGCTGAAACGCATTCAGTCTTAGCTCCACAAGGCCGTCTGGAAACAGCGAGGAACCAGCCCCTGCCGTGTCAGCCCTCCCCCCTGGGTGCATGCTGGGGAGGGGTCACCCTTTGTGAGGAATGAAGAAATGGACCATGCCCTGGCACTTGCCCCGGTCCCCCCCCCTTCTGCCAGAGACCCTCAGATCTGTCCCACTCCTGCCCAGGCACCCTTGACGCGAACAATGTAGAGCTGGCCATGCCCACCCAGTAGGCCACACCTGCTCCAGCCACACCCACCCAGTAGGCCGCACCCACTCTGGCCACACACACACACCGAGGGCAACCGCAATGCTGATGCGGCCCTCAATGAAATTGAGTTTGACACCCCTGACTTACAACCCCAGTTCAGCCCAACAGTTCTGGGACAGTTGCCAAGGGAGTTTTGCCCCATTTTACGAGCTTCCATTCCATAGTTGTTAAGTGAAACACGGCTCTTGTTAAGTTAGGAACACGGCTGTTAAGCGAAGCTTGTCAGAAGGTCGCAAAAGTGGATCACGTGAGCCCCCCCCCCTCGGGGATGCTGCGACCGTCATAAAAGCGAGCCGGTTGCCAAGCATCCGAATTTTAAATCACGTGACCATGGGGGAGGGGGAGGTGCTACAACGGCCATAACTGCGAAAAACCCTCGCAAGTCCATTTTTCCCGGTGCCATTTTCACTTAGAACGGCCGCTAACCGAACGGCCGTTAAGTCGAGGACTGCCTGTGGGTGGGAAAAGCCAAGCTCACCAGTGCAGAACTCTTTGCTCGGCTGGGGAACGGTGATCTTCCTGTACACGATGGGCTCAGACGCCAGGATGTTCTCATCGTGGCGATAACGGGCGGCCTTCTCACTCGGCGTGCCTCGGGAGCGGGTCCCGCTCTTCCTCTCGTAGGTCTCGATCTCCTCGAACACGGCGGCCTTGTCGAAAAGGGCCAGGTTCCCCTCAAAGTCAAAGTCGGTGTCCGGGATCTCTTCAATGTCGTCCCCAAAGCACTCGTCGTCCTTGTTCTTCATCGGGCCGTTCTTGGGGCCGCTTTTCTTCGGGGTCACCTGGTTGGGATGGCGGCTACTGGACGACCCTGGGAGGAAGGACAGTAGGGTCAAAGGAGCAGGGGATCTGCTTACAGCAGAGGTCCCCCACCTTTTGGGCACCAGGGACCGGTTCCGTGGAGAGGTTTTTCCGCGGACCGGAGGGTACGTGGTTTTGCGTGCTGCCTGCATCCTGCGGATGGGGCTTTGCTTGTTTGTGCGGACCGGTTGCTGGCATGCCACAGCCCGGTACTGGTCCATGGACCAGGAGCTGGGGACCCCTGGCTTACTGAGTCATCCTCCACTTTGCTGGAGGATGAAGCCCCCAGCGCTGCCTTTTAAATCGTTCCTCCTTGGCTGCAAAATGCTTAGGGTGGATTATGGTATCCTATGGTATCCTCAATTTATGACCGGTTGAAGTTACGGACCTCCCCAGGGTTACTTAAGACCAGGGTTCCACGTTCAGATGGCTGCCCACCCAGTCACGGGATCACATTTCAAGTTCTCAGCCATCGTCATTCACAGCTGTTTGCAGCATCCCGCAATCACATGACTGCAATTTATCAGAATCACAGAGTTGGAAGGGACCTTGTAGGTCATCTAGTCCAACCCTCCCCCCCCACCCAAGCAGGAGATGCGGTTTTTGCTGAAAACCACTTTTATTTTTGGTGCCTGGCAAAAAACGCCCACGGCAGACAGTGGATTCCTGTTAGGATTGCTGTGAAAAAGGTTGTTAAAATTAGGAACGGTCAGGGGGTGATCTGCTTAATATCTGGCACAATTTATGGCTCTAATTCCAGGTTCAATTCCAGTCGTAAGCTGAGAGCGGCTTGCATCATAAGGTTTTAAGACTCGCTGTATGTGAAAGTTACTGCACTAAACCACTGTTCATGTTTACCATTTATATAGTATATAACTAGCTGGGTTCCTCACTCCATTCAGCTGTTACAAGACATCAGTAGCTGGGTCCAACCATCATGCTAAGCCAGAATGATGCAAATCACATTATGGCTTAGCACAACAAACGAAATCAGCTTGACCGTGCCCACTTTAAAAGCCAGTTATCTCCAGCCTCCGCTAGACTTCTTCCCTTCCCTTCCTAATACCCCTATTTTGAACCAGTCAGTCAAAGGGGTGGTGCCAGGCTCCACAGTGGCATTCTGCATCACAGCAAGAATGGTATAAAGACCCGTGAAGTCTTTGCTTCTCTCTCGCCAGACCACAGCTAGAGTCTCAGTGCACAATGCTGGGCACCACATCTTCAAAAGGATATTGACACGGCTGGAAGAGGTTCAAAGGACAGGAATGAGCCAAGGTGGTAAGGAAGTGCCTTATGAAGACAGGTAGAAGGAACACGCGCAAAGGCAGCCACCTTATCACCGGCAGGGCCACGGTCCGCATCTCAAGAAAGAGGAAGCTGGCACAGCAACCGAGCCGCGCCAAGGTGGGACAACGGAGACGACGCCAAAGAGACTCACACGAGTTGTGCCTGCGGCGGAAGTTTTTTGAGGGGTTCAAGGATTCCATGTGTCGATCCACGTAGCTCTTAGAACACGGGTGCAGCTGGGGAGAAAGGGCAACCTCTTGGCTCTTGGCATCGGTTCTCCTGGGGATGTTCTGGGGGGCACTGCTGGGCTTCTTCAGCAATTTGCCAGTGCCGTTCTGACTGGCACCACCCAGGCCCTCGAGAGCGGGAATGCCAAGGTCGGGGTGCTGGAAATCTCCACACTGTCCGTTATCGCCAAGGCCTGGAATCTCCAGAATCTTCAACTCGGTGATGTCCCCAGCCCTAAAGAGGGAAAGAGGGCCAGAGTGGGGGTTAATTGCCCACAACGCTTGCCTCTCGTCGCATCCTCTGCCCTGTTCTGCTCACTTCCGGCCAGCATCAGATAGAAAAGGAAAAGCTATGCATCTTGAGGGCTTCAAGCTGGGGAAGAGTGCTGTATAGGAACATAAATCACCCTGGTTCATAGTTTAACCACCAGAAATGACACTCTCAGAAGAACCTAAGTCTAGGTCTATTCAGTCACTTAAAGATGACTTCAGGTAGCCGAAGATTTACATTCTTTAATGTAACTCACTTTTGTAAGAACTGACAGACTTCCAGGCTGCTGGTTTCCCCCCCAAGCATGGACAAAAAGTCCCATCAACAACCCAAGAACCATAATCCAGCCATTTTCAATTGTCCAAATGTATACCCATTTTCCATTTTCAAAAGATGCTTCCAGCTTTCCAAATAACCCATCCCCTTTATAAACACATATTGCAAAAAAAAAAAAAGAAGACAGCAATTCAATTTGACATCAGCTGCTCGAAGTTCTGAAAGATAGCCATAGCTCTTCGTTATATACCGCTTCCCACTGCTTTACAGTCCTCTCTACGCGGTTTACAGAGTCAGCATATTTGCCCCCAACAATCTTGGGTCCTCGTTTTACCGACCTCGGAAGGACGGAAGGCTGAGTCAATCTTGAGCCGTTCAGGATCGAACTGCTGGCAGGGGGTAGAGTCAGCCTGCAATGCTGCATTCTAACGACTCTGCCACCACAGCTCTTAATAGCAATAGCCCTTAGACGTATATACCGCTTCACATCCCTCGCTAAGCGGTTTACAGAGTCAGCATATTTGCCCCCAACAATCTTGGGTCCTCGTTTTACCGACCTCGGAAGGATGGAAGGCTGAGTCAACCCTGAGCCGGTGAGAACCGAACTGCCAAACTGCAGGCAGCCGGCAGGCAGCAGAAGTAGCCTGCAGTGCTGCATTCTAAGCACAGCGCCACCAGGGCTCATATGAAATATAAACCACCATATACCACGAATGTGCCATGCCTCCTGCTATATTTTCAGGAAAAAAAACGACAACATTCCGTTTTCGAGCCTCAACGAAGAGTCCCGGAGAAGCGTTTACCTGAAAGTAACCTCGGGTACCAAACATTTGACTCCGTTATGGAAAGGCCGTGTGAGTGAAATTGTCTGGCTAGCTTGATTCACAGCAGACACTCTTCCCTGGTAGACTCCCAGGCTGTCTCCACAACTGATTGAGACGATGCTTCCAAGCCAATCTGTAGCCATGATTTCCCGGATTGCTGCAAAACAATCAAAGAGATGATGAGCTAATATATACTGCACCAAAAGAGAGTGTTTACAGCTCAGGGTCCAACTGTGGAGTCCTTGATGCTTTTTGAGCTTGGTTATCTTGCAGACGTTTCCTGGGCCAACAACATTACTTCATTACTCATATGTATGTATGTATGTATATAGCACGTGTATAGTCATAACACAAGTGGCCAGTGAAGTCAAGAGTATGATAGGTTTTGTGTGTTAGGTATGTATATGGTTTTGTATGTTAGGTATGTATATGGTGTTGTGTGTTAGGTATGTATATGGGTAGATATATTCTGTCTTTTGAGAGCAGGCTCCAGAGTTTCATTTTTAATGTGGGTCAGGGTGCTCATAAAAATGACAATAAAGGTTATCTTATCAATATGAGATAATCATCAGAGCACCATCAACATCACCAGAGCACTGATGAGGTTATCTAGTCAGGTGAGGAAATGTCCCCAAGCAAACAACCAAGCTCAGAGAGCACCAAGGGCTCCACATAGATTGCACCGAAATAATTCCTGAAATACGTTGTCTGTTAAGGATAAATCTTTTATTCGCTCCCTAACAGCCAGGTGCGTAGGCCGGGTTAAGAGGGCGATTGCCCAAAGTTATTCAGTGGGCTTGGCTGGTCCATCGGTCTGCCCATCAGTCACTTTGTCTGTATGTCCATCTGCCTAGCTGTCCGCCAACCTGTCTGTCAGTCCTAGCTGTCCATCAATCCATATGTCCATCCACCTATCACAGAGGTCCCCAACCTTTTGGGCACCAGGGACCGGTGCCATGGAGAAAGGTTTTTCCGCGCACCGGAGGGGGTGTGGTTTTGTGTGCTGCTTGCATCCCAAGGATGGGGCTTTGCTTGTTTGTGCGGACCGGTTGCTGGCGGACTGGGGGTTGGGGACCCCTGACCTATCAGTCTATCTATCTGACAGATGGGCAGGTGGGCAGACAGATGTGCTGGCTGGGAATTCTGGGAGCTGCAGTCCACACGCGTTAAACTGGCTGAGGTGGCGAGTTCAAACTCTGCAGCAGAACCCAGAGCCCACTGAAGAACTTGGGACAGTCCCTTCCTTAATTCCCAGGTCTATGGGGGGGGGAGGATAAAATGGTGGGGGAGGGGAAAGTCTCCCCCACTGAGCTTAGGGGAGGGGGGTAAGCTCCCTTTTGGGGGGGAGGAAGAGCAACCCCTCCCCAGACTATCACGGCAAGGGCGTCTGAGGGCAGACTCGAACCCGGGTCCTCCCCCCCTCCAACCTCTCCCCCTCCCCAGCTCCTCAATTCTGCTCTATGAACCGAACTTGGGAGGGGAGGAAGTGACGTCACTCCCCTTCCAAAGGGGGCGTGGCCGAGCCAAAGAGGGCCAACAGGGGGAGGCTCCCCTCGCGCCTCCTCGCCCTGCCTGAACGGCCCCAGGCGGGAGAGCGGCGGCGGCCCTGGCCGGCGGAGAGGCGGGGACCCTGCGGCCCCCCCACAGGCCCCCCCACGGCCGCCTCCACACCTGGGACGGGGAAGCCGAGGAACCGCGGGCTCCAGCCTTCGCCTCGCTCGACCCTCCGCTTCGGACGCCTTCGCTCCGGAAACGTCGCCCAGCAGGGGAAGTGGCCATCACTTCCGCTTCCGCCTCTCTTTAAGGCACTCTAGGGATGAGGCGGAGAGACGGTGGCTTTCGTGGGAAGGTATGCTGGGGCGCATGCGCGCGCGAGAGGGGCAAGGCGGTTGGAATAGGCGCTCGCGGGGTGCTGGGCATGCGTATTGGCGATATTGGGGAAAGCTGCGGATTGGTGCTTAGGGAAGCTGGATCAGCGTTTTTCTCGACCTTTAAAGTGTCAGGACTCCAATTCCCAGAATTCCTCGCCTAGCAGGCTTTAAGATGGGTGGACTTCAACTCCCAGAATCCCCCTGGTTGGGGACTTATGGGAGTTTTATTTATTTATGTTATTCAGCTTTTATAACTTTGAAAATGGTAATTTTATAACTTTTTTTATAAGTGAATTGAAGTTCAGGCGTCTTAAAAGTTGCTAAGCTTGAGAAATACCGAGCTAGACCATAAGCCAGACCTTGAAATGTTGTAATGTCTGTCAATGAGTCAAAACTTTGTGGGGAATTTAGCAAAATCGGTGCGTATGCAAAAATGCATGTGTAACTGTAAATGCCCAATATATTATTTAGAAAAGCGTCAGGTCACCGGTTTTTATTACTGTTTTCCTAAAGGTTTGTATCCCTTTAAAATATTATCCGATTTTTTCCTCTAAAAGAGCAATTGACAAATTCACAAACCATCTTGTAGAAAGCCATTTTTATTTTTATTTTTACAATATACATATAATACTTAATAGAGATTTTCTGGGTCATCCAAAATTTAATCTCTAGGCAAGAATGTGACATATACTTCTGCAGAATCAGTGGCTCGTAGGCAGATAATTGATACATAAAGTGCATTTAATAATTCGAAGCACCTTTTTCAAGCATAATTCCCCAGTCATCACACTTAAAATGATCGTGTTTTGTTCTTTTTTTTGGTTCATATTTTAATTTCAGTTTTCTTCTAAGAATTTCAAAGTATGCATACTATTTTCTGCCATTTGTTCCACAAGAAACCCTACGAGGTAGATTAAGATAAGAGATAGTGGCTAGTTCAAAGTCATAACACAAGTGGCCAGTGAAGTCAAGAGTATGATAGGTTTTCTATTCCTTCCTTTTCGATTCCTTCCCTGTCATCTTGCAAAGATTTGGATCCCATCCCTGTCACCTTGCAGAGATCTAGACCAGATCATCCCTATCCTCTTGCCAACCTCTAGGTCCAGGTCCTGTTACCTTGCCAAGATCTAGATCCAGATTCCACCCATGTCACCTTGCAAAGTTCTAGGTCCACCCCACCCTGTTCTCTTGCAAATATCTAGTAGATCCAGCTTACATCTATTCTTTTGAAAATATTTAGATCCTGCTTCTATCCCTGTTATTTGCAAAGTCCCAGATACTTTCCCTTGCAAAAAAAAAGAAAAAGAAAAACCTCTTTGTTCTGTATGGCTGAGTATCTTAGAAGGCGAACTGGGGTGTGCACATATGGATGGCCACCTGCTCTGGTGTACCTAGATGTGTTGATGCATTCCTCTCGCACATGGATAACGAGTCTGAAGGACTCTACATTTGACATACAAAGAAGTTGCTGCATAATATACATGGGGAAAAATGCTGTCCGTGTTCCAATACAAGGGCCAGAATTTTAGAAATGCTTTGGGGTGGTTTTTCAACAAGACCTCCAACCTGTAATAATTCATCACTGTGCTTCTCAGTTTTACACTTGTGATAAGAACCCCATGAGCCAACACAGTGCTAGGCTGCATTAACAGAGGGATAGACTCAAGATCACGTGAAGTGTTAATACCACTTTACAATGCCTTGGTAAGGCCACACTTGGAATACTGCATCCGGTTTTGGTCACCACGATGTAAAAAAGATGTGGAGACTCTAGAAAGAGGGCAGAGAAGAGCAACAAAGATGATCAGGGGATGGAGGCTAAAATATATAAAGGACGGTTGATGGAATTGGGTATGTCTAGTTTAATGAAGAGAAGGACTAGGGCAGGGGTAGGCAACCTTGGCTCTTTTATGACTCCTGGACTTCAACTCCCAGAATTCCAATTCTGGGAGTTGAAGTCCAGGAGTCATAAAAGAGCCAAGGTTGCCTACCCCTGGACTAGGGGGACATGATAGCAGGGTTCCAACATCTCAGGGGCTGCCCCAAGGAAGAGGGAGTCAACTTATTCTCCAAAGCACCTGAAGACAGGACAAGAAGCAACGGATGGAAACTAATCAAGGAGAGAAGCAACCTGGAACTAAGGAGAAATTTCCTGACAATTAGAACAATTAACCAGTGGAACAACCTGCCTTCAGAAGTGGTGAATGCTCCAACACTGGAAGTTTTTAAAAAGAGACTGGACAGCCGTTTGTCTGAAATGGTGTAGGGTTTCCTACCTGAGCAGGTAGTTGGACTAGATGACCTCCAAGGTCCCTTCCAACTTTATTACTATTATTATTGTTATAACTCCATGCTGGAAAAACAATTTCACTCAGTGTGGACTATCTAGCCACCCACATCACAGGATTATTCGCGGATTCGAATGAAGTGCCTCTTTAGATCAGCTTAGGCTCTGAGACAATTCAAAGGATATTCTGTGTTAATAAAAGACCTCATGAAAGCGCGCACACACACACACACATACACCCCGAGATATAAATCCCCCATTTTTCTTTGCAGCAAGCTAGTAACATCGTTGTGGGCAGCTGAGCCACACACCAAACCAAGCAATAAATCCTATCAGTTAAGTAACCCCTTGCCCCCCTTCTTGGACAAAGGTCAGCCTCCACTCTTTGCAGCTCTCCCTTGCTAGAAACGGGGTTTGACCCGGAAGTGTTCGCATTTCTTATACTTCATGGTCAGGCCATACTCGGGAGTTGCATCCATCATCTCTGTGCCAGACAGGGTGAATTCCAGTTTCTGCACCAAAGTGGTCAGAAACAGGAACACCTCCAATTTCGCAATGTTCTGTCCAATGCATTGCCTTTTGCCCAAGCCAAAAACCATCACTTTTTCACACTCTGCTCGGTTGATTCCTGTCCCGTCAGTCGCAAGAAATCGTTCCGGGTTGAAAACAGAAGGCTCATTCCAAAGTTTCCTAAAGGGAAAAAAAAATGCAAACAAACCATCTAGGTCAGGGGGTCTTCAAACTTGGCCCTTTTATGACTTGTGGACTTCAACTCCCAGAATTCCTCAGCCAGGCGCGCGTGCCTGGCTGAGGAATTCTGGGAATTGAAGTCCACAAGTCATAAAAGGGCTAAGTTTGAAGACCCCTGATCTAGGTTATCTCTTTATGAAACCCCCAAGGCAGAGTAGGAGAAAGCACACATTCAAATATCCTTTGCCTAGCCAGATTAAATCAACCACATTCGAGTTGGAACATGACTCCTGAAGTTGCCAACCCCTTCCTTCGGTAACAATCTATGTGGAACCTACTAAGGTTTTGTGAAGATTTCATCCAGTCTCTCCTTTTTAGCCAGATCTTCCAATTGCCAAATGGATTTGGTGATCAGGTAGATCTTCTGTGAGTGTATTACACATACTTCTTAGGGAACAGATGTTGAGTTGAATGATTTGAATCGAATTGACTCAGCATATGCCCACAATTCCTCTAAATGTAAATTTCCAGATGTGTGGACTTCAAATCCCAGAATTCCACAGCCATCTTGGCCATTGATGAGTATTCTGGGAACTGAAGTTCACCAATTTTTAAGGTGCGAAGATTGGGAAACCGGAATCTAGAATAAAGATGGGAAGGAGCAGACAGCCCATAGTCCCCCTTCCAAAGGCTTGTAGGAGGCCTCTAAAGCCCTCATTATTTTTGCTACTAGTACTTAATCCCAAGCACAAGTACAGGTATATTCAAGTTTGATTTACAACCACAATTGCAATTAGCTACGGGGGCTGTGAAAACTATTTGATTCAGTTCCCCAAAGGTAAGTCTTTTTAATATGTGGAAGTAACATACAGTAGTAGCCCTTACTACAACTCTTTAAAGCAGTTATGAAATTTAAGGCACCGCATGGCAGTAAATGCAACTCAGATTTTACAGTAATTGACTGCACAAAGAATTCTATTTGTGCTCTGCTTGGCAATTAAGTAAAGAACTATTCTTGGCAATACTTACGGATCATGGTTGACCTGCCATTGGTTCACAAACACACAGGTATCTCTAGGAATATAGAAGCCATTCAAAACTGTATCCCTAGTGGTGCTAAACAGAAAGAGAATGTTTGCAGTAAGATAACAGACTGACTAGTATTAACAGAACCACATGAACACAGTCGGTCCTTTTGATAAGATTCAATCAACTTTTTTGAAAACATGGAATTTAAGCACACAGCAGGCCAAGCAGTTGACAAACTACTAACTCTTGCTAGTCACTAATAGTATTTTCTGTTACCCTACAGTCACCATGGGGATGTGTTCACACGTCACACTAAGACACAGTTTGCTGAAGTCTAGCTTTTTGAATCTACCACAATGAGCTGAGTTCGCCCACAACAAAATCAGGACTATGTGTTAAGTTGCCGTTCACAAGATCTATTGCTTAAGCCTACGCAAAAGAATCCAGTCAATGAAAGTTCAATATTAAATTGGCTCCAGAGAAGAGTCAATGGGATTCAAGAGGGATTGGATCTGGAGCATTTGTGGCAACCTAATGATTCTAAGCTGATGGCAAGCTTAGCTCTGCCTCCCAGCTCTGCCTGCTCTTCTCCCACATATTTGTTCCAAACTCTCTGGAATCCCCCCCCCCTAAAATGATGGTGGTACTTTAAAATACCTCAGGAGATCCTGGATCACTTGCCCACTCCTTTTTGTCATGTTGATCTCTAATTTTCTAACATAGGTTACTCTCCAGTCAGTTCAATCTTACCAGTGCGGGATTGTGAAGGGAATGAAGGATGAATGCCTGAACATCTCGTAGATAAAAGCTTCAGAGTAAGGGAGCATGGCACGGTCAGAGTGCTTGGGTGTCCTTTCTCTTCCAATGATTTGGTCTGTGCGTCAGGAGAAAAACAGAAATAAGAGTCACTTTGGTCTACTGGTGAAAGCACTTAAACAGGAGGCAGTGAGTTCAGGTCCCATGAAAGCCAGGTGGGTGACTTTGGGCCCATCACCAGGAGGCGGTGAGTTCTAGTCGCGCCTTAGGCAGGAAAGCCAACCGGGTGACTTTGGGCCAGTCCCTTTCTCTCGGCCCAACTCACTTCACAGGGTTGTTATTGTGGGGAAAATAGGAGGAGGAAGGTGTGTTGGATATGTTCACCGCCTTGAGTTTCTTGTAAAAAAAATAAAAGCAGGATACAAATCAATCAATCAATAAGATTTACAGAATATCAATGGAAAGCCAGACTTGGAAAGGGACTTTTAAAGCTCCACAGATTTGGATTTACCTAGTTCTTCTTGAATTCTCCTCTGGGTTTCTGGGTAAGTCACCAGATACAGAAGGCACCAGGAGAGAGAAGTAGTGACCGTATCAAATCCTGGACAGACACAAAAAAAAAGGGCGGAAAAAAAGCATTTAAGCATCAAATGTAGAATTGCAGATTGGGGTCTGGGTTTCCCTGTATGATATTAAATGCTTTCATTTAACCACCAGCATGTGAGCCATATCTAATGCTACGTCATCCAGGGCTTAGCTCATTTTGGAGAAGCAAGTGTGCTCAGAAGATGGCTTGAGTGAATGGCATCATTTTTGCCAATCGCCAAAGGCTTTCAGCCTGAAATCACACTGGCTTGAGAATTCTGGGAGATGAAGTCCACATATCTTCAAGTGGCCACGGTTGAGAAGCACTGACCTCAAAGGTCTCCAAATGATAGGGTTAAATTAAATCTGGAGGACTCTATTGAAAAAAATATGTTACAGCCTGCCAAGTTGAAATTTTTATTATCACATGCAATACTACCAAGGATGATGAAGATGACTCATCTCCTTCCCATCTGTCAATTATGTCTTGACCCAAAAAAAAAAAAAACAAAAACAGGAAAGATACAGTAATGCAGGGGTGTCAAACTAAATTTCATTGAGGGCCGCATCAGCATTGCAGTTGCCCTCGGGGGGCTGGGGGTGTGTGGCCAGGGTGGGTGTGGCCTACTGGGTGGGTGTGGATGGAGTGGGTGTGGCCTACTGGGTGGGCATGGCCAGCTCTACATCGTTTGCGTCAAGGGTGCCTGTGGGGGGCTGGGCAGGAGTGGGACAGATCTGAGGGTCTCTGGCAGAAGGGGGTGGGATTGGGGCAAGCGCCAAGGCATGCTCCATTTCTTCATTCCTCACAAAGGGTGACACCTCCCCAGCATGCACCCAGGGGGCGGGGCCGACACGGCAGGGGCTGGTTCCTCGCTGTTTCCAGACGGCCTTGTGGAGCTAAGACTGAATGTGTTTCAGCATAGATGGCCACCACAAAATTGTACATTGGCTCCTGGCCGGCCTGGACCAGGGCCAAGGCAGCGGGGGCCGTTCCCTCACTGTTTCCAGGATGGCTCCGCGGGCCACATGAAACCACTTCGCGGGCCGCATCCGGCTCCCGGGCCTTGTGTTTGACATGTCTGCAGTAATGGCTGAGAAACGTGGAATGATGGGACGCAGTTTGTGCATCTGGGTGAATTATGAATCAGAGATGGGTCTTGATGGCTACAAAGGTTTATTTTCTTTAAACGCATTGACACCTGTCTGTTAAATGGATGTTGCTGAAATGGTCCTGGGGAAGAAGAAAAAAGGGGCTTGCCTTTAGGACAAGGGTTTCTTACCAGCTCCAAAGAGTTCGTTGACGATACCAACAATGTTCTGATCCTTGAGGGCATTGTTGCCATTTAAGTTCAGTTTTTTATCCTGGCAGAAGCTGATGAGGGAGTCCGTGATATCTCGGATGTTGTCCTGGAATGCAGACCAGAAGGAGAGATGTGAGACCAACGTCCAGCCCGCCCGACTCTCAATTTCATGAAGAACGAACATTGTTATTTAGACGACCACATGCCAAATACTTTTCTGCAAACTAGGTCACGAGGAGTCGTTCTCACTGAGTATTGGTTAAAAGTGGTTTGTTGAATAAGCCAGGATTGGCTGGGTCCACATCCTCTACTGACTCGGGTAATATTCAAACCACAGTGTTGGAATTCACCCATCACATCAAGCCATGATGGGTCCAGTTTGCTTTGCTTAGCCTGCTGTGCAAAGTCAGCCATAGTGATTAACTCAATTAATAAGAGGTGATCAACTTAACACATTGTTCCTCAGCTTCAGCAATTTCAAGATGTGGGGACTTCAACTCCCAGCATTCCTCAGCCAGAATCCTGGGAGTTGAAGTCCACATATCCTGAAGTTGCTGAGATTGAGAAAAACTTATCTAAGGCATTAAGACAGGGGTCTTCAAACTTGGCCCTTTTATGACTTGTGTCTGGCTGCGGAATTCTGGGAGTTGAAGTCCACAAGTTATAAAAGGGCCAAGTTTGAAGACCCCTGCATTAAGACCAGATATAACCCCTTCCAACGCTTCCCTCTAAGCCTTGCTTGGTGACTATATACAATCCTAATGTCTAATGACACACCTTGTCAAAGCCCTCATAGTGTTCTTCAACCAGCTTCTGAACCAGCATGTTGAATCGCTGGTTCAGATCTTTGAAGGCTTCCATGCTGCGGCTGGGAAGATATTGGAGGATTGGGAAGAAATCAGCTGGATTTCCAGATGCGGCCACCAGCCCAAAATCATTGTTGATGTCCACTATCTTCAGAAGTTCTTGGTCCTCGTGGTTGTAACGCTTCCCAAAGCACATGGCACAGATGACGTTGACTACGGAGATCACCACATACTGGAAGGGCTCAAAACTCTCCTTCTCTCTCATCAGATCTTGGAATTTCATGACCAGGTACTCTGCCTCTTTGGAGACGTGCTCCTCCAGCAGGCTAGTCGACGAGTTTGGGCTGGTTGAGGTCGCAAAGGTCTTGAGGGCATTCTGGGCCAGCTTTCGGCGAGTGCGCCAGCTTTCCTCAGAATTCCTCCCAAAAGTGAAGGTCTGACCATCACCAATGAACTTGAAGCTGTGGAGATCTGGGCGTGCAGTAAAGTCACTCCCTTGCTTCACTAGGGCTTGCTTGATGGTTTCCAGCCCGCTCAGCACCACCACGGGCTTTGCGCCAAGATGAATTAACATGACCTCTCCATACTTCTGGCTCATCTGGGTCAACGACAGATGAGGATTTTTCCCCAGGTCTAAGATATTTCCAATCAAGGGATACCCCCTCGGCCCTCGTAGCTTCCTTAATCCTGGTGGGATCCGTTGCCGGATTCTGAAGAGGAGCAGCAGGAGACAGAAAACAGCAGTGCCGATCAGGATTTCTGGGACAGAGACCATGTTTTTGCTTCCGATCAAGACCGACTTCATCGTCCTCAATAGGCTGGTGAGCCAAGAAACAGAGAAGAAAGGAAGAGGATGAATGTATGTATTTATATATCTGTTTGGTATTGCGTAGTGTTCATCTTTTTTTTTTAAACTTTGTCAAAATGCTTCTTTAATTTCATATGTGTACATGTGTCTCCCAATATAGAGATATTGTATTTGGACATTACTTAGTGTCAGTGTTTTCCCAGTTTTGTATAGGCTTCTCAGATTCCACGTACCAAGTCATAGTTTTGGGTTTATCATGCTTCTAGCGGACTGGGAGATTCTTAGCACCCCTGCCCCATTTAAGGGGCGCCCGTACTTGGGGCCATTGTTAGGTTTTGCCGCCATTAACATGATTTTCCTGGGAAATATATAGTGTAGTAGTCTTCCCTTTGCTTTCTACACCGCTGTGCACACGCTCTTCAAGTGCTACTCAGCAGCACTTTTTCGTGTAGCTGCTGATAAAAACAGGATCGCCAACGTCCAATAATGGATATGGCACAAGAAGAAGTACATGTGTCTACAGCCCAAAGAGCCATCTCAAAAAGGTAATTGATGACTTCCATTTTCAGCTCGCCAGCTGCTGGTCTTCTTCAAGGAAACTCAAACAAAGAGAACGATGTTAGTTTGTTTACTGAAATGGATGAGACTCTTTCTAGAGTGCAGAGAAGAACAACCGAGATGATTAGGGGGACTGGAGGCTAAAACATAGGAAGAAGGGTTGCAGGGTTTGGGTTTGGCTAGTCTAGAGAAAAGAAGGACTGGGGGGGGGGGACATGATAGCAGTGATACAATATTTGAGGGGCTGTCACAGAGAGGAGGGGGTCAACTTATGTTCCAGAGCACCAGAAGGCAGGACAAGAAACAACAGATGGAAACTCATCAAGGAGAGAAGCAAGCTGGAATTAAGGAGAAACTGCCTAACAGTGAGGACAATTAACCAGTGGAACAGCTGGCCACCAGAAGTTGTGGGTGCTCCATCACTGGAGGTTTTTAAGAAGAGACTGGACAGCCACCTGTCTGAAACGGTCTCTAGGGTCTCCTGCTTGAGCAGGGGGTTGGACTAGAAGACCTCTAAGGTCCCTTCCAGATCTAGTCTGATTGAAATCTCAGGGTCCTGGGATTGTCATTTGCAAACTTCGCAATGGGGGAAGCCAACTTCCCTTAATGACCACAGGATTCACTTAAGAACTGCAAATGATTCGGTTAACAGCCATGGCTTAAAGGGTCCTAAAATTAGGCACCCCCCCCCAACTGCTTTGCTTAGCCACAGACATTCTGGACCTGTCATCGTAAATCAAGGACTATCTGTGCATTCATAGATTCAAAGCACCCTCACCTACAGAAGGACCCCTTTTTCAGGGGTTTCCGAACAGGTGCCAATCCGAATTCACCCGCTAGACTAGAGAGAGGGACGCAGAATCCACATTCTGTGTTTCACATTTTATCTTGATAAAAGAAGCGATCCCCAGCGTGGATTTACCAAGACCAAAATCAATTTAAATGAAAAGCAGGGTTTTTCTGGAGGACACGCGTGGAGACACTCACCCACAGCCCACGTTGGGAAAAAAACCGGGGGAAATCGAGGCGCGGACCTCCGACCTGCTCTGGATTCGCTCGCCCGGCGCCGAAAACGGCTTCACTCCGGCGTCGCTCCGCTTTCTCCGGCGAAGAGAAGATGCCCGGGGGATTAAACCGCAGCGCAGAACTTCGCTGGCTTAAAGCGCCGCTCGGTTCCAGCTTTATATGCCCCTCCTCGGGCTCTGATTGGCCGCGGGTTTTCGCGTCACGTGACAGCGGTTCCTCTTGAAACCCAGGTTGGGTCACGCTGACACCAGACGCGCGTCCGGGGTGCGCTTGTGGACGGGGGCAATGGTGGGGCGCAATTCTCCCGGTTGCCAATGGGTTTACTCGCGAGTAAAGGCAGCTTCGGGCGCTTCCTGGAGATTTTGCCTGAAAGATCATTCTTGCTCTCCCTTGTGATAGAAATAATAATAATAATAATAATAATAATAATAATAATAATAATAATAATAATAATAATAATAATAATAATAATAATATTCGCACGGTCAGCCAGATGTTCAGACTAGGTTTGGCATTTTTGTCTACCTATCAAGTCCTTATAGGCAGATGTGGATTTATATTAATATTAATAATTGCACTGTCAGCCAGATGTTCAATGTGGGTTTGGCATTTTTATCTTACCAAGGACCTGGGATAGGCAGATGTGGATGTTTTATGCTGTTACAGAAATCATCACAGGATGGAAGCTATCCCCAGTAAAACCACCTTTTTTATTATTATTATTATTATTATTATTATTATTATTATTATTATTATTATTATTATTATTATTATTATTATTATTATTATTATTATTATTATTCACAAATCCAAGTTTTAACACATTGGAGCCCAACTCTCCTTTCTCCTCCGCCAGCAAATTCAGCCAGGTTGACCATCTACATCCGAAATGTAAAGTTTGCCTGCAACAAACAAACGGCAAGTTCTCCGCCCAGTGCCCAGTTTAACTTTGCTGCACTTGTCGGGACCAAGGTCAGGTAGATGGAGGAAGGAGTGCAACTTTGCTCGTCTGTCTGGTGGATCAGGACCCTCAAGGCTCTTTCCGGCTTTGGGGGGGGGGAATCTTGTCCAATGTGGCTGCTGCCAACAGCTCAGCCAGTTTAGCCAACGTCTAGGCAGTCCTCGACTTACAGCAATTCATTTAGTGACCGTTCAGTGTTACAGCAGGGCTGAAAAAAGTGACTTGTGACCTTTTTCCCACACTTGTGTCCATTTGCAGCATCCCCATGGTCAAAATTCAGACGTTTGGCAACTGACTCATATTTATGACACGGTTGCAGCGCCCCGGGGCCACGTGATCCCCTTTTGTGACCTTCTGACAAGCAAAGTCAGTGCCAGATTCACTTAACAACCGGGTTGCTAACTAATCACCTGCATGGGTTCCCTTAACCACCGAGGCGAGGAAGGTCATAAAACGGGACAAAAACTTGCTTAACAACAGAAATGTTGGGCTCACTTGCGGTCATAAGTGAAGGACTACTGGTACGTGTGTGTGAGAGAGAATTTAGCCTTTTGTCCATTGGTGGATTGGTTCGGAAAAAAGTTTCACTGGGGTTCACGTCTAGGACTCCAGCGTTGAGTTAGGGCCTGGGAAATCCGGGGGAGTTTCTCCAATCTCATCTCAGCCTCATAAATTGTGAATGTGATGTTGCAGAAAGTCACCTGGACAAGCTCCTGCAGGCTGTTTTGTGAAGGAAGAACATCCGTCTGTTCTCCTGTTTTGTTTTGCTTTTTTCCCTTAATAGCACTTCAGCTGCCTGTCCTCCACCAGGTGCCCTCGAGTGCCTCGGATCGCCATTCCCATCATCCCCAACCAGCCTGGCCTTCAGAGCCCCGGGTTTCAGCATGCTCCTTTGGGTGGTTGTATTGGCCCAGCATGCTAAACCATCAATCAGAGTTAAGGGATATGCTTGGTTCGTGCAACAGAGCAAAAGGGAACAGGAGGTACGAATTCATGCCGCAAAGGAAAACTTAAGAAATCACTCTTGCGGGTGCGAAGAACAGCCAGTGTTTGTACAAAGAAATCACACCGATAAAGGAGAGAATATTGTAGCTCAGGGTTGAAATGAGGGGTCCTGGGTGCTCTCTGAGCTTGGTTGTTCTCTTGTAGATGTTTTGTTACCCAACTAGATAACACCATCAGTGCTGCAAGAAAACAAGACCACCAAGGACCCCGAAAGAAATCACAACTGGGACGATAAACTCTAATAGCATCGGAAGCCCGCCAAAAATAAAAACAAAAGGGACAATTCATGACACCGCATTTGAAGCCCTGAATCAAGCACAAATTGTTTCCAAGTCTAACAGTTGTGCAAAGCCACGGCTCCCAGTTTGTTTCGGTTTAGCCATGACTTATCAGGTTGTGCAAACACAGCTTTAGAAAGATCTACCGACACACAAACACATGTGTCTTATCTCTCCGGTTTATCTTATCTGGCTCTTAAAGATTCTCCTTTTTCATGCTTTGATTTCTGACTTCTGATTTACCCCTGGGGTAAATTGTCTGGAGCCTCCTTTTGTCCAGCCCTGGAGCAAAGGGGGGAGGAGGGGGGGTAGATGTTTGCTGAGTTGTGCGTGCGAAGCACCAGGGCCAGCCTTTGCCCTCTGTGCCTGTCGTCTTTTCCGGGGAAACAAAAGTGGGAAGCAATCGGAACGCCCAGGTCAGGAAAAGGAGGGTTTGAAACTTCCTGAACAAGAGGGCACCACTGCGGTGGCACGCAGAAGCAGCACACACACACACACACACACACACACACACACACACACACACACACGCCCTAGCTCCAAATTAAAAGGCCTTGAACTTAATCCCCAGTCTCTTCCAGCCAACAGAAGTGTGTGACTCAGCACATCAACAGCTTGTGGACCCTATTTTCACTTGCTCAGTTTCCAAAACCTCACGTATGATGGTCTAATCCAATGTCTTTCAAACTTGGCTATTTTAAAATAGATGGATTTCCACTCTCCTGGCTGGGGAATTCTGGGAGTTGAAAGGCCACAGATTTTTTAAATATTACTTTCCCCCCCCCCCCAGATCATAAATGTGTTTTTACATCTCCAATGTATTCTAACTTCGTAAATATCCAAAAGCTAATGTGTGATGGTGGGATCCAGTGTGTTTCAAACTCGGCTACTTTCAGACGGGTGTACTTCAACTCCCAGAATCCCCCTAACTTTTTAAATGTTAGTTTTCCAGATCTTTAACACGTTTTCACCTCTCAAAGCTGAAAACGTGGTAAATGTTCAAAGGATAAGGTATGATGGTCTATAAACCGGCGTGTTCCGAACTTTTAAAACGTCCTGGCCAGGGGATTCTGGGAGTTGAAGTCCACACTTTTTAAATGTTATTTTTCCAGATCTTTAACACGTTTTCACGTGTTGGGAGAAAGCAAGCCAGCGAAGCCCTAAAGCAGGGGTAGGCAACCTTGGCTCGTGGCCTTCAACTCCCAGAATTCCTGAGCCAGCCGTGCTGGCTCAGGAATTCTGGGAATTGAAGTCCACGAGTCCTAAAAGAGCCTACCCCTGCCCTACCTAAAGTGACCTGGCCGAATGCGGAGCGGAGACGCCAGGCTGGCAGGCGAGGAGCGCGAAGTGAGCCGTTCAGACGCTCTTGCGTGCGAGCGCCACCTCCAGCCGGGTCGCCCTTGGCCCCGGAGCCGTCCCGCCAGGCACGCGATGGGCCGCGGCCGGCAAGAGGAAGCGGGGCAGGCGGGGCGGCGGGGCGTGCGCGGAGGCGGCGGCGGCTGCTGCAATGCCAGCTTCGCGTGCGGAGCGCAGCCTGTGAAAGGAGCCCCGGCGGAGACGCCGCGCTGCTTCGCCCTTGACACGCACTCCGGCCAGGAGCCCGGCCCTCGGTCTCGTGGGCGGGGGGGGGGAGAAGGAGGAGGGGGAGGATGCGGACCCGACTAGATGGCATCGAAAGGCCCACTGCTTGTGGTTTGAGTTACTTCCCAAGGGTCCTTCCTTCCCTTCCTTCTCTTCCTCTCTCCTTCCTTCCTTCCTTCCTCCCTTCCTCTCTTTTCCTTTCTTCCTCCCTCTTCCTCTCTTTTCCTTCCTCTCTCCTTCCTTCCCTTCCTCCTTCCTCCCTTCCTCCCTCTTCCTCTCTTTTCCTTCCTTCCTCCCTTTCTTCCTCCCTCCCTCTCTCTTTCTCTCTTTTCCTTCCTCTCTCCTTCCTTCCCTCCCTCCCTTCCTCCCTCTTCCTCTCCTTTCCTTCCTACCTACCTTTCTTCCTCCCTCCCTCTTTCTCTTTTCCTTCCTTCCTTCCTTCCTTCCCTCTTTCTCTCTTTTTCTCCATCTCTTCCCTCTCTCCTTCCTTCCCTTCCTCCTTCCTCTTTTCCTTCCTTCCTACCTTTCTTCCTCCCTCCCTCTTTCTCTTTTTCTTCCTTCCTTCTTTCCTTCCTTCCTTCCCTCTTTCTCTCTTTTTCTCCATCTCTTCCCTCTCTCCTTCCTTCCCTTTCTCCTTCCTCTTTTCCTTCCTTCCTACCTTTCTTCCTCCCTCCTTCTTTCTCTTTTCCTTCCTTCCTTCCTTCCTTCCTTCCTTCCTTCCTTCCTTCCTTCCTTCCTTCCTTCCTTCCTTCTCTCTTTTTCTCCCTCTCTTCCTTCCCTTCCTCTCTTTTTCTCTCTTCCTTCTTTCCTTCCTCCCTCCCTTCTCCTTTTCTTTCCATCTTTCCTTAATAAAAATGATTGCACAATTCCCCACTCCACTCTCTCAGTGCAGTTTGCTACTGACTTTAGCATCCATTTAACATCCCATTTAAAACTGGGCAGCTGCCTTTCTGGGGACAGATGAGATCATTTCAAACCTTGCTGCTCATCTGAAATTGCCAAAGGAAAAATTCATCCCCTGGATCACTTATTGCCTGTAGCTGTTCTCAGCTTATAACCACGACTGGCTCCGATTATATTTTCAAAGGTTTGAGAAAGCAAGTCTCTCCAGGAAGAGATTTGGGGTGGATCACAGATTAGACTATCCCCCAAATGGTGGTGCATCCAGAATAACAGAAGGGACCTTGGAGGTCATCTAGTCCAACGCTCTACTCAAGCAGGAAACCCTATATACCATTTCAGACAAATGGCGGTCCACTCTCTTCTTCAAAACCTCCAGTGTTTTTAGGAAGAGATTCTTTCATCCTTCGGAAAGAATAATATTGCCATGAAAGCTTTTGTTTTCATAATCCTACTTCCTGCAGAGCATTTATTTATGTGGTTATTAAGAGTAAATACCGACGTGACAGATAATCAATCAATCAACTTTAATCCTATTAGATTGGTATTTCGTAAGCCGCTCAAAATTTTTGGAACGGAGTAGCTTGTAACTTGAGGTAATAAATAAAGAAGCCACTTAATTTTTTCCTGTGACGCTCCATGGAAGAAAAAGGACTTTCACGAAATATTAGCTGTTATTGTATTTTGCTGATACGTTTGTATTTTAAACGTGTCTGCTATTATTCCGTTCTTCCAATTTCTCTATTTGGCAACAATATTGAATACAGAGGTGTCAAGACAAGTCTCTCGTCAAGATTAAAAATGTATTTGTCTGCACAATTTCTCCCTATTATTTGCTTTTATATCGCTTTTGAGCTTGGTATTGTTCCTTATTAATCTGTCCTTTTTTTAAAAAAAAATCAATATTTTGATGTTCCTTTTTAAAAAAAACATAAAGCATCCCTCACACCTCTAAAATGCACGCCATATAACTGCTTTGCTGTTACGCTTGCACATTAGCTTTGCAAAGTGCCTGATTGCGTGTCACAAACAGGAAAAGGGGATTCGTTTTGAAGCTGGCTCCCCATTTTTATTTTTATTTAAAAAAACAACACCATATTTCTAATTGCCTGAAGTGGAAGTCTGAATGGCCTGGGCTTCAGAGGAGATAACATGCCCTCGGTCAAGACAGGGCAAAAGTTCTTTGCTTTGTGATTGTGTAGCCTTGCGTGTGCCTGTGTGTGAAATGGCCTGAGGTGAAAGATTATCATCAGTGTAGCTTTTAGGCAGGAGGGCAAGAGATTATTTTTTTTTAGCCCCAGAGGGCAAAAGATCACTCCTGTGCGTGAGAAACTCTTTGGCTACAGCTCAGTGACTCTCCTGTGCAGATAAACAGGCCCTGGGGTGCTGGGGTCCCTCTGGTGATAGGACATCCAGGAAGAACAGATTGTGCGTTGTGTGACAACAACAGGAGCAAGGAAGAGTGTCTATGGAGATTCAGCCAGGGCATAATTGTCTCAAAGGTGCTTTTTTTTTCTTCAAAAGGACTAGGTTTTTTTTCCCTTGAGGAAGAAGAAGGAAACATTTCGCTTGTCATCCGAGAAGCTTCATCAGATGTGAAGCTTCCATCTCCCC